>NW_011889418.1:103215-107300 GCF_000151845.1 Pteropus vampyrus | reverse complement strand
CTCCTTTTCTTCAGATTTCATAAGGAAAAAGTAGTCTTGAATGACATTAAATAAAAGACATTTTGATCAAGGCTGCCTAGTGCCCTTCATCATGGACCAAACATGCCTAATTGATTCAGGTGTTTCTGCCTGCCTGGATGACCTGGTATGTGGTCTCAACCTTCAAGCAGTCTACTATTGACCCACGGGCTGCCCATGATGAATCCCTTTGGTGATCTCACTATTAATCTGTGCAGGTCCTGCTATGTTAACAGAGAAAACAAGGGGTGATATTTTGATTAGAGAGGCCAGGTAGCAAGAGAATGGAGCAGCCTTTGAAGTTTAACCCAACGCTGTCAGCACTTTAGAGTTCTTTCTCAGGGAGCAAAATGTTTATTTTAACAGAATGAGTACAGAACCCATCCCCTGCCTACCGTGGAAGATATTAGCAAAATGTCTAGGATTGTAAATGGTATCAAGTAATATAAACTCTTTTATTTTGGGTCAAATACTATACTATGGACATCTTTCATTGTCAATATACATAGCATTTCATTGTTTGACGTGTAAATGAAGAGGGGCTTATGTAGTAAAGCTGACAAGCTCAGTAAAAGTTGTCTCCCAGGCTGATCTGATCATAAATTCCTATCTGGACAGGTCGTGGTGGGTGGTCATGCCCCAGGTCTGTAAATTTCTTAGTAAAAGTTTTATTTCTGTCTTAAGCAAGCCCTGTCCATTGTTTTTGTACATCTAGGTTAACACACCTTTGAAATGCCAGAAATAAGTCTCTTTTTCAGACCCCTCGGATGCATAATCACCTTCAAGGGAGCACATGATCTTGTTACCTGTATACCATCCTGTACCCACCTATGCAAATGAAGTACGTATCTTTTCATTTTACTTTTTACCCAATCATAGGGATTTCCATGCCTTGCTTTCTCCTGCCTACTTAATCTACTACCAATGGATTTCATGTAATCTTCCTTATGTTCCCTCCTTTGATTCCAAATACATAAAAAGAAATGTAAAATTTCTATTCTCTGGAGTATTATCTCAGTCTGTTGAGATCTTGCTTCTGAGCATGTCCTCAGTTTGGCTCAAATAAACTCTTATAAAATTTCCTATGGGTTTGGTCATTCTTATGTTGACAGACCATATCATTTAACACTCTCCTTTTCTCTTATCGATGGACATTTAAATATTTTTTGTTTTCCATTTGCAAATAATACTGCAATGGATATCTTTATAGATGTGTACAAATATCATAAAACTGACTCCTGGGAATGGAACTACTTGCTGAAAAAATTTATTCCATTGTGTACTCTCACATATTGTAAATGAGAATGTGCATTTCCTCACAGCTTGTAAACCAGCTCATTTTATAAGCAAAAAGTGATCTAATTGCTGTTTTCCAACATTAAGAACCCAACGTGCCATAGACTTTACATATAGTTGGAATTAATTTAATTTACTCCTTGCAAAAACTGTGAGGTAAGAACTGCTAGCTATTTTACAATCGAAAAGCAAAATACGAGCTAGCTGTGTGCCCTTAGGCAAGTAATTTAAGCAATCTCGTACTTCCAGTCTTCTAGTAGAAAACAGAAGTGGTAATTCAATCCTTATCTACTACATGGCTGTGACGATCAGTTTTATGTGCCAGTTTAGGTCGGCTGTAGTCCGTAGTTATTTAATAAAACAGTAATCTAGGTGTTGTCATGCAGATATTTCATAGATGTGATAAAAATCCATATCAGTTGACTTTAAGTAAGGGAGATTATTTCATATAATTTGGGTGAGTCTGATTTAATCAGATGAAGCATTTTAAGAATAGACCTGAAATTTCCCTGAGGTAGAAGATATCCCACCTGTGGATTTAGTTGTGCCTGAGTGTTTCAATATGTTTTTACTGATGGCCAACCCCACAATTGCATAAACTAATTTCTTTCAATAAATCTCCTGCTGGTTTTGCCTCTCTGGTTGAACACAATGGAGATGTGTTAAAAATAAAAGTACTGAACATCTGCAAGGTGTTTTATGGTGCCTGTAAATTGTGTGATGGATATGATACATTTACAGTTTAAATATGCTATGGAGGATGGCAGCATAGGAAGAAGACTGAAAAGACTGGGCGCTAGGATGTGGTTTAGCCACCAGCAGGCTTTATAATTTTGAATAAGTGATGTAATCTCTCTCTGGGCCTTCATTTCCTCACTTATAAAATATACAAGGAAGGAGTTTCACCAGATGGACTGTAAATACCTTTTCAGGGCTAAATAGTCTAGAATTATGAATTTACTTTATATCCACAATTAGGCTTTAAATCTTTTTTATTGTCAGCTTTGAGGTTTCATTTACAAACAGTAAGATTCATCAATTTTAAGTGTACAGGTTGGTGAGTTTCTCTATGAAGTTCCCTCCTGACCCTTTGTAGTCTATCCCCTCCCCTAAGCCTGGCCCTTGGCACTCACTGATCTTCTTTCTGTCACTAAAACCTTGCCTTTGTTATAATTTTGTATACATAGACTCATACAAAAAAGAAATGTCTTCTTTTGTGGCTTTTTTCACTAGGCTCAATGCTTTTGAGATATATATTTATGATTATTAGTGCATTTTGTTATAATTTCATATTGCCTACTTGTATATCTTCTAAAATAGACTATGTCCTTTGCTCATTTTCTACTGGGTCATTGAACTTTTGTAAATTTCTTAGAAGCACATTTTTTAAAAGTCTGTGAATAATATGAAAGTTGATTTTATTTTTATTTTTAAGCTTCTTAAGTGTCTTTTTTTTACCCAGTGGCCTACTTAGAACACAGATGGCCATAGACATCCCCATTTTTTCTCTCTTCTGCCATCTCTTGAGGTACTTCCTCCTTTCCACCTCTCAGCTTGCTGCACAGGAGCACACTCTGGCCTGTTGTTCATACTTCTCAGATGAGACTGAGAGGCCTTGGAAGAGGGAACTCCTGCTTATACCCCTGCTTCTTGGTGCCCATCTAAGGGTGGTTTCCCAGTTACAGAATTACAGAGTTCCCTGGGCCTGCTCCATGTCCCTGAACCTGTGTACCCGGTCCTGGGACTAGGGACCCTACATGGCCAAAGGCTGGATTTGCTTTGACCTGTAGCTAAGCCATTTTTTCCCTTTGTAACACAGTATGTACCAAGGGGTGGAGAATGAACTGTCACCCTCATCAAGTTCTGCCTCATTACCCACCATAAATACTCAGGAAACCTCTGTAGGGCGGGACATTCTCTGCAATGGCCCCCTCTAATCCTTAGTGAAAAGGGATCACTGGGCAGGTATGCAGGGCTGGTGGCTGGGGGTGGGGTTGGAGAGACAAACGGTGATGGGAAACTACTAGGACAGACAAGGTCATTTCAGCCCTACTCAGCCCCAAAGGACACCTGGATGCCACCCCCAGGTCTCTCGTCCGGGCTATACCATCATGTCGCAAAGCTAGGAGCAGCCCACCATGTCTCATTGCCTTGTACTGGGCAGCTGGGAGAAGGGCAGGCTTTGATCTACTATACTGGGACAGATGTGTAACTGCCTTCCCAGAGAGATCTTGTGGCCCACAGGGGTTAGGGCCTATTGGGTGCCATCAGCATGGTACCATTTCAGGTGCACCCCCAGGTAAGTGGACCAGAGTCAGTGCCTAACCACCAAGTCTTGCTACCTGAGGTAAAATACATCTTGTTTTCTAATCAGCCAATTGGGCTCACACTAGAGGTACACAACTTACTTACGAACTGGGGTGACCTTGTGTAATTTTCATAGAAAGCTTGAGTAAGTTCAGACACGTACAAATGGATTTTGTTCAATTTTTCTTTTTTTTTTCCCCTGCCTCTATCTAATACAAGATGGAATTAAAGAGGATACACAGCAGAAAGGAGTAATTTGGAATGATGACAATGAAAAAAATAGTCTTGGTTTAATTCCAATGCCCACCTAATATCTCTTTTATTAAAAGCTATTAACTAGAAAAATTTGTTTAACAGTCCTATGATAATTTCATATAAGTTTTTGTTCCAGAATTTCTTTATGGAACTCTCTAAAATTCTCATCTCTTAACCAACTGAATCTATCTTGGAATCTTCAAATTCCC
>NW_011889418.1:95730-101570 GCF_000151845.1 Pteropus vampyrus | reverse complement strand
GTTGCAATATCTCAGACAAGTGATATACAGTCTTCACAATCATTAACACTTTTACCAAGGAGAATCCGTTTAGTAAGTTTGGCACTCTCCAGTTGCTAAAGTTCATAGCATTCTCTACTGATTCCCCCACAGCATTTATTTGCATTTTCCTGTTGGTTCTCCAAAGCATTCCAGTTTGCAACCTCTGTCTTAGATAACATTGATGGCTCTCCTATTTTGCTCCTTCAATGTGTCGAAAACATTGAGTCAAGGAATTAAGAGGGGATGCCTTGATTCTACCATAAATTTCACCTTATGACATGTTTTGTTTTCAGAGTGTGAGCAAAGGGAGACAAAATACTGGAAGACACTCACTTCTCATAATCCAGGAGATGTAAATTAAAATAAGACATCTTTCTAGTTTAAACTTTCAGTTTTGCGAAAGTTAAAAGATTGGTAATATTCAGGGTTAGTGGGAGTGTGGAGAAATGGGTCCTCTTGTTTGCTTTTGTAAATTGATGTACTTTTTTTGTTCAGGTACTGGGAAATGTTTATCACTTTTGAATGTATATACTTCATGTATTCAAATATTTTTATTGCTTTTGTTTGTGACAGGAAACTCAAAAATAACATAAATGTTTATCATTTGAGAAATGTTCAATTAGAGTGATACATGTACAAACATGGAAGTGTGTCCAGCATTTATGGCTGAGTCAAAAGCAAAATCCAGAACAATATGCATAGTGTGAATCTATTAAAAACCAAAATAAAATTAAAGCATTGTATCTATGTATTTTGATAAATGGAAATAAGTTTATATAGAGAGAAATCTAAAAGAATATTTATCAAACTATAACAGTTATCTGTGGCAATGAGAAAGAATGGGCTATGTTAGAAATGTTAACTTTATACTTCATGTTCTTTTTTATTATTCAGCATCTTTTATTTAAATTAAAATTTTAATTAAAATTTTAAATTATTTTTAACAAAAATTTTATAAAACTTCTATAAAAGTCACATAGTTCAACCTTTCCCTAGCCCCCAAATATACAAAGGTATGCAGTTAAAAGTTTTCTTCCATCTATATCCCCACCCGACCCATGTAGGATCTACTGTCAGTTTCTTAGGCATCCTTCTAGAATTTCTTTGTTTCTAAGGACAAATACAAATATATAATTTTATTCTCTTCTTTTCTTTTCCACAAAGTTAGCACATTATATCCTACTTAACACTTTATTTTTTCCCATTCAACAATATACATGTTTGTATTGTTTGATAAAAACATTTTATAGTGATATTTATTCCTCTGAAATTAAAAAATATGAGAAATGTTGGCCCTTGGGGAGGTTGGAGTCACAGTTGTAGGGAAGGATTACTCATCTTTCACAAAGATGGCCGGGACACTTCAGCAGTTGGAAAGCAAGACAATATTTCTAAAATCGAGTCAAAAGTAGCTTTTCCAAGCAAAGAAGTATTTATCAGCAGATCATGAATTTCCCCTTCGAGCACTGAGTTTGCTCCATTTAGAAATGTAGTTCCACATCTCTAGACAGTTAGTCACTGCCTCCTTGTCTTGAAATACCTCTGTGAAAGCACCTGGGGTTCTTTCCTCACATGCCTGTCCTAAGGACTTCTCTGCTGTGAGAAAACAGTGTACAAAGGGATTTAGTATATGGGTGCAGAGTCAGAGCAGAGACAAGTCAGCCATTCTGTAGCTTTACATCTGTGAGGCCTTAGGCAGTTTATATACTTCCCCTAAGTCTCAGTTTCCTTATTTAGGAAATGGGGATAATAATGATTACTTCCTCATAGGATTGTTGTGAAGATTAAGTGAGATAATATATGTAAAGCATTAGCATATAGTAGAGTTAATTTAATACTGCTTTACTGTGAAGTCAAAGCAAAATCTTTTCAGAGGTCTTGCTTAATTCAGAAAATATTGATTAGAGAATTTGATGCTCAGGCAGTCCTCATTTATTTCTTTACTTCCTATGAGCCAGGTTACTAAATGGGTGAAATAAGCCATAAAGTATAGTGGTAAATAAGCATATATGTTTAAAGCCAAGATACAATTAGCTAACATTATCAAATTATATTCCCAAACTGATAAAATTCGGTATACATGTCCTAGAACTATACCCACACAACCTAAAATATAACCCATTCTCTCATGTTTGATCTGTCATGATATAGATGATGCAGTATTTTAAATTACAGATAACTTTACTTGCCTTATTAATATTTAGAAGATCATTTAAGGCATGCTAAGATGGCACAAGTTTTCTTAACAACTGTTTGAAATTACAGTGAGATGACATTTCATATGTATGAGAATAGATAAAATTAAAAACGATGCAATACTAAGTGTTGGTGAGGATGTGGAACAATTGGAACTCTCACATATTTTTTACTAATGGGATGTAAAATGGTAAAACTATTCTGGAGAAGAGCTTACCAGCTAATTATAACATTAACCACACCTACTCACTGATTCAATTCCACATTTAGGTGTATACCGAGTTAAAACATTCAGAGCAGCTTTAATTCATAATAGCTCCCAACTGGAAATTGATGGGCAGGTATCCATCCACAGGAGAATGGATAGACACTTTTTAATATTTTCATATTCAACAACTAAAAAAAGGCCAAATTATCTCTATGTGCAACAAACAACATTAATGAATCTCAAACACACTGTGTCAGTGGACTTGTGGTCAAGATGGTGAAGTAAGAAAACACACCACCATATCAAAATTACAACTAAACTGTAGAACAATTTTCATTGTGAATTGCCTGAATGAAGTCTAGCTGAATAGAAGTTCTACAACTAAGGACATAGAGAAGAAGTAACCTTGAGACTGGTAGGAGGGGCAGAGATACAGAATAGGCTGGTCCCACACCTGTGTGTGGTCGTTAAAAATCAGGAGGTATATTTTGGCTGTGGAGGTCCCCCCCAGAGGAATGAGGGGTCCCAGCTATACACCAGGCTCCCCAGCCCAGGGTTCCAGTGCTGAGAAGAGAAGTCCTCAAACTTCTGGCTGTAAAATCCAGAGAAGTTTGTAGCTAAGTAAGATAGAGGGCTACTGGAATGCCTGATGTTCCTCTTAAAGGGCCCACACATGGACTTACTTGCCGATATACTCACTTGCTTTGAGCTCCAGCACTGGGACAGCAGCGTAAGGTGCCAAGGACATACAGGGAGAACTGAATTATCTGGCTTCAGGGCAAGGGCTGGAGGGGCAGCTTTTTCCCAGACAAAAGTGCTGGCAGAACCCATGGTTTCTTTGTTGGGCCCTCTTTCTGACCTAGCCTGCAAACCCAGGTGGTCATATCTAAGTCTCCATCGACTGGTTAACACTGGTCGCCCTGCCCTGTTGATTCCCTGAGATCCTACCCAACCTAACTTGTGGCCTGCCCAAACCACTTTCAGTGGCTTTTTAATACAAATGGCCTGTCTTATCTCATGCTGAGGACTTAACTAAAATCTCTCAAAGGTTCACATAATGCTAACAAGTAGCATCTGGCCTCAGAGTGCTCCATTCCTTTGCTGAGCAGCCACAAGCCTGGTACTAGGAGGAGCCAGCTTCAGTTCATAGCTTAGCATTTCTCAGGCACCTCCAAGCCCAGCATAAGTGGCAGTTACCTGAAGATTACTTTGTAGCTCATACCAAGTGGCCTTGGGCAGGGCACAGGTAGCAGCTGAACTTGACCTGCAACAGAGCTCCTCCTAAGAAGCCCAGAACCAACACACCTGGTGGCCAGCTTCAGACAACGCTAGAGGACTATCCAACCACCTCCACAAATGACAGACCCAAAGGGCAGACTGGGCAGACACAAGAGCCTTGCTAAAATGAATCTTGCTATGTAGGGTCAGTCCCTATACAACAACTCCTCCCCTGTAGTTACTGGTCACTCCTCACAACCAATCAGCCTGTGGGTCAATCTGCAAACAGCAACCAAGTTTCAACTACAAAAGAGGGCACACACAACCCATACAAGGGACATACCTGCAGCATCCGGCTCAGGTGACCAAGGAGACTGTGCCACTGGGACTCATAGGACACCTACACCTTATGTACACACCTTATGTGTACATCTTATACACCTTTTGTATAAGGCCACTCTACCAAGATTGGGAGACATAGCAGCCCTTCCTAATACATAGAAACAAACACAGGGAGGCAGCCAAAATGGGGTGAAAAAAACCCCAAAAAACATCCTAAATGAAATAACAGAACAAAGCTCCAGAAGAAGAACTAAACAAAATGGAAACAAACAACTTACCAGATGCAGAGTTCAAAATTGGTTATAAGGATGCTCAGTGAACTTAGGGGAAGAGTAGAGAATTCAGTAAGAAACTTAAGAAAGAGATCGAAAACATAAATATGGAGATAGAAAGCATTAAAAAACCCAGTCAGAAATGAAGAATACAATAACTGAAATGAAGAATACATTAGATGAAATCAACAGTAGATTAGATGAAGCAGAGGATCCAATCGGTGATTTAAAAGATAAGGTAGCAGAAAATGCCCAATCAGAATAGCAACAACAACAAAAGAATAAAAAATGAGCATCTTTTAAGGGCCTCTGTGACAACTTCAAGTGTACTAACATTTGCAACATTTGCAGAAAAAGAGGGAGTGCAAGGAACTGAAACCCCATATGAAGAAAAAATGACAGAAAACTTTTCTAACATGGTGAAAGAAATAGACAAGCCCAGGAAGTGCACAGAGTCCCAAGCAAGATAAACCCAAAGAGGCCCACACCAAGTCACATCATAATTAAAATGCCAAGAGTTAAAGACAAAGAATCTTAAAAATAGCAAGAGAAAAGCAATTAGTTACCTACAAGGGAGTTCCCATAAGACTATCAGCTTTCTCAGCAGAAAGATTTCTCAGCAGAAACTTTGTAGGCCAGAAGGAATTGGCATGAAATGTTCAAAGTGATGAAAAGCAAGGACTAACAACAAGGATTACTCTACTTAACAAGGCTATCATTTAGAATGGAAGGACAAATAAAGAACTTCCCAGACAAGAAAAAACTAAAAGAATTCATCAACTCCAAACTAGTATTATAAGAAATGTTAAAGGGACTTAGAAGATGGAGGAGGAGGAGGGGCAGGTGGAGGAGGAGAAGAAGGAAGAAGAGGAGAAGAAGAAGAAGGAGAAAAAGATTAAAAAATGTGAATAATAAAATGGCAATAACTACATATCTATCAATAAGTACTTTAAATGTGAATGGATTGAATACTTCAATCAAAAGATAGGGTGGATGAATGGATAAGAAACAAGACCCTTACATATGCTGCCTCACAAGAGACTCACTTCAGATTGAAAGACACACACAGACTGAAAGTAAAGGGATGGAAAAAATATTTCATGAGAGGTCAGAAGCATGGCAACGTGAGAGGTCACCTTGGTCTCTGTCCTTAAAATTACAACAAAGTGAACAGATAGAATTGAACAGATAACACCCAGCCTAACAAAGGAACACTTCTGAGAGATCTGCATATCAGAGCATCAGAAGGTGGGTGAGTTGGATGAGCAAGGGAGGAGAAAAAGGAGAAGAGAGGAGACTGATGCTGTGAACGCAGCCTGAAGCTCCCTGAAGGATGTAGGGAGAGGAGAGGAATTAGGTGGTGGTTTGCACTCTTTGTAGCCCCAAGCATTCCTGCCTGAGTGATCAGCATATTCCATGTGGCAGAGACCAGTGAACAAGGCAGAGAATAGGGCAGAGACAGAATATAGAGGGGCAACAGCTGTGTTTGCACAATTGCCATTGCCAGCTAGAAAGCTGAATCATGAAGCCTGAGTGACTCCCCCCACCCTCCCAGATCTTGCCTTCTCTTACCCTCTCAGAGC
>NW_011889418.1:93534-95680 GCF_000151845.1 Pteropus vampyrus | reverse complement strand
CAGCTTTCTCAGCAGAAAGATTTCTCAGCAGAAACTTTGTAGGCCAGAAGGAATTGGCATGAAATGTTCAAAGTGATGAAAAGCAAGGACTAACAACAAGGATTACTCTACTTAACAAGGCTATCATTTAGAATGGAAGGACAAATAAAGAACTTCCCAGACAAGAAAAAACTAAAAGAATTCATCAACTCCAAACTAGTATTATAAGAAATGTTAAAGGGACTTAGAAGATGGAGGAGGAGGAGGGGCAGGTGGAGGAGGAGAAGAAGGAAGAGGAGGAGAAGAAGAAGAAGGAGAAAAAGATTAAAAAATGTGAATAATAAAATGGCAATAACTACATATCTATCAATAAGTACTTTAAATGTGAATGGATTGAATACTTCAATCAAAAGATAGGGTGGATGAATGGATAAGAAACAAGACCCTTACATATGCTGCCTCACAAGAGACTCACTTCAGATTGAAAGACACACACAGACTGAAAGTAAAGGGATGGAAAAAATATTTCATGAGAGGTCAGAAGCATGGCAACGTGAGAGGTCACCTTGGTCTCTGTCCTTAAAATTACAACAAAGTGAACAGATAGAATTGAACAGATAACACCCAGCCTAACAAAGGAACACTTCTGAGAGATCTGCATATCAGAGCATCAGAAGGTGGGTGAGTTAGATGAGCAAGGGAGGAGAAAAAGGAGAAGAGAGGAGACTGATGCTGTGAACACAGCCTGAAGCTCCCTGAAGGATGTAGGGAGAGGAGAGGAATTAGGTGGTGGTTTGCACTCTTTGTAGCCCCAAGCATTCCTGCCTGAGTGATCAGCATATTCCATGTGGCAGAGACCAGTGAACAAGGCAGAGAATAGGGCAGAGACAGAATATAGAGGGGCAACAGCTGTGTTTGCACAATTGCCATTGCCAGCTAGAAAGCTGAATCATGAAGCCTGAGTGACTCCCCCCACCCTCCCAGATCTTGCCTTCTCTTACCCTCTCAGAGCTAGCAGCAGGCTTCAGGGAAAACTGCAGCAGTGAGTACCCCAGGAACTGAAGAGACACACGCTATAGCTGGTCACAGTGACGGGGTGGAGATATAGAAGCAAGAGAGCTGAAGCTTGACAGCCGGCATTACTAGAAGGAAAACAGCCATAGACATACCAGAAGCCTCTCGACCCCAACCCACTCCCACTCATCTAGGCTGATTAGGGAGGAGACAGCCCAGCACTGCATCTGGCTGCTGGATCAGTACCGGGACTTAAGGGGCTCTTCGGAAGTTTGGATCCCCATTGCCCTTCACATTCTTCCTAGTATCAAAGTGACCTGGACACAGAGGAGACACACATCTCCTGGGAAATCAAGATTTTTTTGTGTGTGTATTTTTTTTTTTTTTTTTTTTTTTGGTCACTAAGCAGAGATCCAGAATGCCTGGTTGGTACAGGAGGATTGTGTACTATCTACTGGAAAACAAAAGAAAAACCTATTCTTATTAACTTGCTAAATAGAGATCACTCTAAATAATAATGAAAAAATTTTTACAAAGCAGAGTACATTTTCACAAATGTTCAGGTGGAGAAATAATCCATCTAACACCATGAACAACCAAGGTTATAAGGCAGCTCAGAAAGAAAAGAAAAAATCTCCAGAACATAAACTTAAAGATATAAAAATATGTAACTTAAATGACAGAGAATTTAAGATTGCACTTCTGAAAAAAGTCAACATGATGCAAGAAAATTCTTATTGGCAGTTCAATGAACTCAGAAACAAAATCAAAGAACAACAGGGTACTTTACCAAGAATACTGAAGCTCTAAAAAAGAACCAAATGGAACATCTGGAGCTGAAGAACTCAATAATGAGATAAAGAATGAAACAGCAAGCTTAGGAAATAGAACTGACAAAATGGAGGAAAGAATTCGTGGTACTGAAGACATAAATCTGAAAATGATGCAGATGCAAGAAGAGAGAGACTCGACAGTGAAAAAAATAAAAGAAAGAACTCTTAACAGAATTATCTGGCTCCATCAGAAAAAGCAATATAAGAATAACGGGTATACCAGAAGGAGATGAGAAGGAGATGGGAACAGAGAACCTATTTAAACAAATAGTCGATGAGAACTTCCTAAACCTCTGGAAAGAACTGGATCTTTGAATCCA
>NW_011889418.1:84397-93484 GCF_000151845.1 Pteropus vampyrus | reverse complement strand
AAAAAATAAAAGAAAGAACTCTTAACAGAATTATCTGGCTCCATCAGAAAAAGCAATATAAGAATAACGGGTATACCAGAAGGAGATGAGAAGGAGATGGGAACAGAGAACCTATTTAAACAAATAGTCGATGAGAACTTCCTAAACCTCTGGAAAGAACTGGATCTTTGAATCCAAGAAGCAAACAGAACACCTAATTATCTTAATCCAAAATGGCTTTTTCCAAGACACATTATATTCAAACTGTCAAAAATTAATGGCACAGAAAGAATTCTCAAGGCAGACAGGGAAAAGTAGACCATAACTTATTTTTAAAAAACCCATTAGATTATCATTGGATTTTTCAGCAGGAACTCTACAAGTTAAGAGGGAGTGGAATTAAATATTCAAATTATTGGAGAAAGAAAAGCAAAAATAAATGAATGGGACTCTATCTAACTAGAAAGTTTCTGCACAGCAAAAGAAACCTTTAATAAGGTAAAGAGACAACCATCCAAACGGGAAAATATATTTGCAAGCAATGTTTCTGATAAGGACCTAATATCCAAAATATACAAAGAACTCATACAACTCAATAACAACAAAAAAAACTCAAACAATCCAATTAAAAAATAGGCAGAAGACCCAACCAGACACTTCTACCAAGAAGACATACAAATGGCCAACAGATTTATGAAAAGATGTTTGACATCACTAGCTATTAGGAAAATACAAATCAAAACCACGATCAGAAACCATCTCATACCTGTTAGAATAGCTATTATTAACAGGACAAGTAATAACAAGTGTTGGAGAGGATGCAGAGAAAAAGGAACCCTCATACATTGCTGGTAGGACTGCAAATTGGTACAGCCACTATAGAAAACAGTATAGAGGTTCCTCAAAAAATTAAGAATTGATCTACCATATGATCCAGCAATCCCTCTACTGGGTATTTACTCCAAAGACTTGAGAACCCCTATCTGAAAAGATATTTGCACATCGATGTTCATAGCAGCATTATTCATGGTGGCTAGGACATGGAAACAACTGAAGTGCCCTACAATAGATGATTGGATAAAGAAGTTGTGGTATGTATATACAATGGAATATTACTCAGCCATAAGAAAAGATAAAATACTGCCATTTGCATCAAGATGGATAGATCCTGAGATTATCATGCTAGGCCAAATAAGTCAGACAAAAGTTGAGAACCATATGATTTCTCTCATGTTAAATATAAAACTGAAAGCAACAAGCAAACAAGACAAAAGAATAGAGACTCATGGACACTGACAACAGCTTAGCGGTTATCCCAGGGAAGAAGGAAAGGAGGGTGGTAGATAAGGATAAAGGAGTCAAGTTTATGGTGACAGAAGGAAATTTAAGTTTGAATGGTGAACGCACAATATAATATATAGATGCTGTATTATTGAATTGTACACTTAGAATCTATATAATTTTATTAATCAATGTCACCCCAATAAAAAAGCGGAGGTAGCAATACTTATACCAGACAAAATAGACTTCAAAAGAAAGGCTATAATGAGAGACAAAGGAGGGTCCAGTAATCTCATTTCCGGGTATTTATCCAAAGAAACCCAAACACTACTTCGAAGGGACATGTGAATCCATATGTTTGTTCACTGTAGCATTATTTACAATAGCCAAGATATGGGGGCAACCTGGGTGTCCGGATGAATGAATAAAGAAGAGGTGGTACATATATACAATGGAATATTTTTCAACCATAAAATATGAATGAAATTTTGCTACTTGCAACAACATGGATAGGCCTAGAGGGTATTGTGCTGAGTGGAGTAAGTCAGATAGAGAAAGACAAATGCCATATAATTTCACTTATATGTGGAATCTAAAGAACAAAATAAACAAACAAAGCAGAAACAAACTTGTAATACAGAGGACATTTTGACAATTGCCAGATGGTGGGGGGGTTGGTGGGGTGAAAAAGGAGAAAGGATTAAGAAGTACAAATTGGTAGTTACAAAAGTCACGAGGATATAAAGTATAGCATAAGAAATATAGTCAATAATATTGTAATAACTATGTATGATATTAGATGGGTATTAGATTTATCAGGATGATCTCTTTGTAAGTTATATAAATGTCTAATCACTATGTTGTATGCCTGAAACTGAAATAATATTGTATGCCGACTGTAATCGAAAAATAAAAAAATATTATTAAAAAAATACTATGTCAGCAAAAGAAGCCACCTATGAAAAAGAACATTTTCTATAATTACATGAAGTTCAAGAACAGGAAAAACTACTCTATACTAAGAGATACAGAAAAGTGGTTTTCTTGAGGTGAAATATTGACTGGAACAGAGCATGAGGAAACTTTCTAGGATGATGGGAATTTCTGTATCTTGATTTGAGGGATAGGTCTATGGTTGCATACATGTGTCAAAACTTAACACGCTATATACTTAAGAAATGTTAATTTTATACTACATGAATTGTATCTACTTCAATAGAAACTTTGTTATTATGAAAACATCGAAGAGCAAAGCAAAACAACAACAACAACAGAACAAAAAACAAAAAAAAGTTAAACTGTAAAAATAGAAATCTGTGTCGGAGAATTGAGAAGATTTATTTTTAGGGGTGGGGTGGGGGAAGCAACTGTAGAAAGTTGTCAAGAATCTGTTTATCAACTCTAGAGCGATGCCCAAAGTAAGACTAATAAATATCTGTGCTTGTTGATGTTGGTAGAAATAAGAAGGTGACGGTCGTTCTCCTTCTGAAAGCTTCTGGGAAACGAAAGGCTGACCTTCCATTTGTCCCTCCATTTAGTGCCTGCAGCCTGGCTGGGTTCATCCACAGCCAGAGGCAGCAGCTCCAGTGGAATGAAGCTGTCTGAACTCAGGATAGCTGCTGAGAAACCTGTTCACCAATCTGGGCTTAACTTTCTTTTTCTTTATACTATTCTGAAATACTCAGCTGACATAGGATTTAAATAGCATTCTCTCATCTTTAATGCTGCAGGAGAAATATTCGTTACCGAATTCAGGTTTTATTTGTAAGACAATAACATTTTCCCCAGGTCCTTAGTCTTTCTAAAGAGGAGCTTGAGAACATCTCCTGGAAGGCTAAGATGCATGCAACCTGCTGGGAAGAGAAGAGGTGGAACAGCAGGAACCAAACTTTCACTCAGGGGAAAGGATTTTATTCTTCTGTATTTGACTATTGTTTGGAAAGTTTTTTACTCTGCCTTGCTGTGAAGGAACTTGTCTCTACTAAACTGTATGTCTCAAGTCATTTCATACAAAATAAAAACTCCAAAATGGTGATGCTTTCAAGGATTTACTATACAAATTCTTTAAAAAAATTATTGCTTTAGTCAACCATTTATTTAGTTATCTGGTCCAGCACTCCAAATTTTTGGAGATTATGAGTCCTTTCAATATATATTTCCCTCCTCAGATTAGATTTTTTAAAAAATGCCAAGTTTCCAGAAATCTGATATTTGAAGCTGTTTCCTTCACTTGTCACTAGTGTACAATTAAATTCAACTTTATTTGTTGTTAGTTATAAATAGGTTAAGAAGTGAAAACTTTAAAGATGCCTAGTTTAGTTCCTTTTTTATCTTAGCCTAGTAAATTATTAATCCTCTCTCTCTTTAAATGCCTAAATAAAAACCATTATTTAAAATGGATTTTTAGTTCGTTGTTAATAGAAAAACTCTCTGGTCACCCTATACCTTGGCTAAGAGAAATCTAAACAAAGAAAAGAATTGGCTCCCATCTTCTCTCACCTGCCTCTTCTGTACCCCATAGGGTGGCCTGCAGGCAGATGGGTGCAGGAAGAATAAACAGAGGTGTAGTCATATGAAGGCTCGGTGAGGTCAAGGAAGTAATGCTGGCCCTAGTGCATGTCACTCAGTACTATGGTGTTTATAGGGCTGTTTCACAGGGTGCACCCTTATGTCTGTCCATGTGAGCTTCACAACCACCCAGGGAAGTAGTCACTTGCTAGGGCAGATACGCCTGTTTCTATTATCCAAGTGAGGAATCTAAAGAGGTTACATGACCATGCATTTCTTGGGGTAAGTGGTGACATATCTGGGACTAGACACTGTGACTTCTCAGTCCAGAGCTCCTTCGCATGTGTGATGCTGAGAATGAGAACCACAAAGCATAAAACAGCATCTTAGTAAATAAAAGTATCTGATAGCCTCAAGTGCTTCCCTTCAAATCCCCATTTTCTGCTGAACAGTTCTTATCCCAAAATAAATACAATCTCCTTCTTACCACGTTCAGTTCTTTCCCTCTGGAATGAAATTAATTCTGCCTCTTCCAGTGGGTTTTGAAGGCAGCAGTGTGATTATAAGTCTGTGGAATCCTACTTATAATCCTCTTACTTTCCCATTTCTGCATAGCCCATGGATATTTTATAGATTTGCTGGACAAATGTGACTTTTTCTGTCATTTATTATCTATTCTAAAGCAACATCAAAGAGTTGGAAGTGCTAGCTACAAAGCTTTTCTCCTACCACTCTGTGGCTTGTTCATTGAAAAAGCATGGGAAAATTGCTGGATTTTATAGAATGTCTTAGATCATTTGGAGTGAAGGTACACAATTGGGGCAAAAAAAAAAAAATCTCTTTTGAATTAGAAATAGTAGAGAAGAGAAAAAGTATCTTGAACTAACACCTTAGCAATTTAAATTAAATCATGATTTGACCAACTAAGAAAGTTAAAGATGGCTGATGACTTAAAGGTTTCACCTCAAATTAGTCTATTCTCAGTTTTGTCCAAAATATTTACATTAAGTAAAGATAGTTTTCTCTTACACATTGATTGCCAGTGATTGTATGCCTGCTTTAAAATAGCAGAAATAGTCATGTAAGTTCCTTGTAACACATTCTGCAGTCTTGCAGATTGATTCATCCACTTGACTATTATATGTGCTCAATCGTTAGTTTTGAATTTTAGTGGATTATATAAGTACCTTTAAATATTTTGGCCCAAGAAAATTAAACACTAACTTAACCTAAGGAGGTTAACTAAACTTAGGTGAACTCTGATTTCAACTCTGAAAGAAACATCAACATTTTCTCCAGGTCATTCAGCACCGCTATGTCTTTCCAGATGAGAGTACTTTAGGTTTTGTTTGCCTCTCACTGGCTAAGTTGTCAGGGAAGAGAGTCTGATGCAGCTTCAAGGACAATGGACCATAGACAGAAAACATTGGATGAGGTTTAGGCTTAATAGGGAGAATTGAAAAATTCACATGTCCTTATTTTATACAATATTCATTATAGTCTCCAAATATTTCACATTTCTGAGTAGCACCAGAAGGATCCATTAATATAAAATAAAAAATATAAAAATATAAAATATAAAATTAAAAAAATAAAAAATATGAAAATTAAAAAAAATTATTTCCAGGCAATTTTACAGGAAGTGGAAGAAATGTTCTCAATGAGCACTTGTGATGTTACTACGGTGGTTAATGTCTCTCTAATCTTTATGAGATAGCGGCAAAATATTTTATTTTGTGTGATGTGAAGTCATAGCAATTGGTTTCTGATTAATTTGTCATGGCTGTTGAGGTACTCAATTCTTCACAGTGTCATCACTGGGCTCACTCTTTTTACCCCATTCTGATAGTACACCATAACCATCATCATCACTTTTGTTTTCCTGTGTCCTCACAGATGGCCCTAAATAGCCTTTCTAGGCTTATCTCTCACTCTCTCCCAGGAAAGCTCCATTTCAGACATGTTGCATTGATTACTTGATGTTGCTCTGTGGAGGTTTCCTGTGCCTGTGCCTTTGCCCAAGCTGTTCCTTTCACCTGAGATGCTCTTCCTTTTCATTCTACCTTTTTGAATGTCTGGTTTGAGAAATTCTGCTCATTCCTTAAGTCTCCTGTCAAATGCCAGTAAATAAATTTCCTCATGTTTCCACAGCCCTGGACCTTAAAACTATCAGAACACCTGTTACGGTGTTTTGTAATTTTTTTTTTTTTTAGAAATTCTTGCTAGGTTGAGTTCCTCAGAGTCATGCTTATGTCTTCCAAACCATTGACTCCACTGTCCCAGTGACTGGGTCAGTAGGTGCTTGATTAATAAGTAAGCTTGTATGCTGCATTAAAAATGTGAGCAGCAGCACCTAATGATGACTTCCAATTACTTTAGATTTTAACATTTTTCTAATATGCAAAGTATATCCATGCATATAGTTGCCCTCATTTTGGTCATTTTAAAAATGAGAAAATTAAACTGAAATATTCACGTTTATGTCTACAGTTTTTCTTCCAACTAATAATCTATGAAATTCAACCAGGACATGTTGGTTAGCAACTGTGGGAGCTTCCCGCTTGAAATGCGAAACTGGTTCCCATATGCGGGGGTGCGAGGAGAGAACAAAGAATGAGGCAGGACATTTGAAATTGGTAGGCAGTTTTTATAAGAAAGGGAACTTACATATGAGCTTTGTTCTGGGTGATCACAAGACAGGTAGATATCCGCTCACACCCATTACAACTCAAAAGTTTATATAAAGGCCTTAACTGGGTTTAGTCATATATAGCATCCAGTTGGTCTCAACAGCATCTCACTCTCTCAGGCTATATCATTGGAACAGCTTCCACTGTGGTAATGATAGGCAGAGCACACATTCTAAGGACAAAGGTGGGTGTGAGGTGTCTCCGATTGCCCAGGTCTAGCTCAAGGGTCAACCAGCAGTCTTGTCCTCTGATTACCTCCTCCAATAAGGCAGGTGAAGTTTTCTTCTTTATTATATGAAGAAAGAATTTTATGAATAAATTAATAGACAAGTAAATGCAGGAAATGTATTTGAATTACTGAGAGGAAAAAAATGCTTATAACATATTAGCATTGTTATTATCTGCATTGAAATTACCTGAAAATTATATCATCTACTTATGAAAATAATTACTCTGGTTTCTCTTTATCAACAATTAAAACAAATTACTAGGAAATTTGATTCAGATATTCTACAATTCAGGAAATCATCATTATAATCATCATCACATCATCCTGGTAGCATTTCTTAATAATTTATAATATGTTAGGTATTGTTAGTTAATTTAAGTGCATCATTGCATTTACTTTTTGCAGTAACTACTACCTGAGAGAGTCTCTGAACACTTGCCTTTCCCAATGTTGCGGAACTCTAATTTAGTCTATGTAAAAAATAAGAAAACTGACAAGATGTGAAACCTGAGTAATTAATAACTCAAATGGTTGTAAGATCTTTTTGAATAACAAATGACAGATAATCCAAATCAATTAAATTAATTTTTTAAAAAGAAATTTGGGAAATGAATTGAGATGTTCACAGAGTTGATGTCAAGACTGGAGAAATGGATATCGCAATTGAAACAATCAGAATCCAGGGAAACTGGCATCAAAGTAGCAGGAATTATTCATCAGTGTGGTCAGGGCTCAGGCATTGGAATAAATGAATTCAAACTGTTTTTTCCATTCTTATATCACTCGTTCATGATTCAGAATCCTGGAAGACAGTATGTTCCAACATCTCGTTCCTTATTTGGAGGAGGACAAGGCGCTTCAATTATAACTCCATCAAGATAACATATAATGGGAAGAAACAAGTTGCCCAAAAGAAATAGATTGCTCCTACCAATACAAGAAGAAATGGATTCTGATGGCTAAGAAATGGCCATTGTTCACCATAGCAGCCTCAAATGTTCAAATAAGCTTTTTATAATTAAATTTTTTATGTTGAGATAATTATAGATTCACATGGCAGTTGTAAGAAATAATACTGAGAAATCCCATGTACCTTTTATTAGCATAAAAACAGACACATAGATCAATGGAATGGAATAGAGAGCCCAGAAATAAACACACACATTTGTGATCAATTAATTTATGCAAAGGAGCCAAGAATATACAATGGGGAAAGGATAGCCTTTAATAAATGGTGTTGGAAAAACTGGATCGTCACATACAAAAGAAAAAAATTGGACCACTATCTCATGTCATACACAAAAATTAACTCAAAATAATTAAAGACTTAAACATAAGACCTGAAACCATAAAAATTTTAGAAGAAATCATAAATGGTGGGCTCCCTGATATAGATCTTAGTGATATTTTAAAAATATGACACCAAAAGCAAAAGCAACAAAAGCAAAAATAAACAAGTGGGGTTACAACTACATCAAACTTAAAAGCTTCTACACAGCAAAGGAAACCATCAGCAAATGAAAAGGCAACCTACTGAATGGGAGAAAATATTTGCAAATCATATATGATAAGGAGTTAATATCCAAAAGATGTAAAGAGCTCTTACAACTCAATAGCAAAAATACAATCCAATTAAAAAATGGGCAGAAGATCTCAACAGACATTTTCTCAAAGAAAACATATATATTGTCAACAGGTACATGAAAGGATAATCATCAGGGAAGTGCAAATCAAAACCACAATGAGAATGAACTCATACCTATTAGAATGGCTAGTAGCAAAAATGACAGGAAATAACAAGTGCAAATGAGCATGTGAAGAAAAGCAAACCCTTGTGTACTGTTGGTTGGATTGTAAATTGATGCAGCCACTATGGTGTGCTGGCTGGAAAATTACTGTTTGGCTATCACCCATGGGAACATAACACTCTAATAATAAGTTTTCTGCTCCTGTACCCCCCTCTTGCACAACCGACCTGTGGGTTGACAGTAAAAAGAGGAAAAATAGACTTGTGTGTTCAAACAGGATGAAAAATGGGGTTTAGGGCTTAAAAACTCTGTACCTCTACATTTCGGGGCTGCTTAATTTGAGGTCTGCGTACCCCTGGCAGACCCAGCTGGCTGAATAAGGAGTGTGTTTCTTATAACTCACTGATTTCTGGTGGCCCATGTGTCTATCGGGGGCTGGCGGCTACAACATTGGAAAACAGTATGACATTTTCTCAGAAAATTAAAAAGAGAACTATCATAAGATTCAATAATTCTACTTATGGATATTTATCAGAAGAAAATGAAAACACTAACTCAAGAAGATATATGTACCTCCATGTTCATTGCAGCATTATTTACAATAGTCAAGATAAGAAAACATTATAAGTATCCATTGATGCGAATTGATAAA
>NW_011889418.1:81949-83375 GCF_000151845.1 Pteropus vampyrus | reverse complement strand
CAGTAGTACCTACAGCTGCAAAGCCTGCTATTCCGAGTCCTAGGGGTATTAAGACTGGTATGGCCTGTTTCTGTAGCCTGTCCTGGTGGAAGAAGTGGAGTCTGCCTTCCAGCCCATTGTAAAGGGACACTTGCGGGAGTACAAAGACTGGGATACAAATATTAGTCTCAACTGAGTTGAAAAGATCGGATGCAGCACAGTGAGTGAGCACACTATCACATGCTAGCCAAGTATTATCTGGAGCCTTATAGTATTTACCCCCTGAGATAGGTACTTCGATAGTACGATTACAGTTATCGAAGTAAGGTGACTGTGCCAACAGCTTGGAATAGTTCTTTGAAATTAGGCAGGTTCCTTTTTCTTGTATGTCTCCTAAGGTGAGTCGAGGAGTTTCCCATTCACAGCCTCGTGCGCTGCTGAGCTCAGTTAAGTTTAGGGGAGTTCCTACCCCGACATAATACGAGGGTTTTGGGTTTAGGCACAACCAGCAATCTTGTCCTATGTCTGGGGTGGTCTTATTTAAGACTTTGTGTATTGTCGTTAACATAGTTATTAATGCTCCTTCTGGTTTTGTTTGTGACTGTCGAATGCCTGGAGTTTAATAGCTGTTAGGCTACTACCTGAAGGGGCTAGAGCTGGAGTTGGACTTGCTCCGGAAACAGAAGTTTTCTTAGGTGTAAGACTTTGAGGTAGTCCTGGAACTAGAAGTGGTTTGTTGGGTCCTGTAAGGTTAGCTTTCATGGGAGGGTCCTTAACCTGTATAGTAAAATATAATCCTGAATCATATCCGGTTTTATATAATCTGATACCCCATGTCTGTCCTGTGAGCTAATAGTGTTGTCCCCGAGGGCTAGCAGTTTTGATGGTGATTATGATAGGACTGCAAGACCCAAGAGTGCATGTGGAGGGGCTTGGTCCTCTTATTAATCTAATATGCTCATCATTCTGTTTTTTGTAATTATCTATAGTGGAGATAGTCTCACAACCCCAGTTAGCACAAGGAAATTGGCCTTGGCCCTCACATCCAAGTCCCATATTACCCATGTGGCCAGATATCCCTGGGTAATATCCTTGAGGACAAATATAGAGTCCTATCCCTAAGAGGCTTTTCTCAGCTGATAGTATGTCACAGCCGGGTCCCTCCTTGTAGTCTAATATGTTCCTCCGCCTAGGAAAGATCCCGATCCAAGGTGGTGTCCAGCCGTTGCAATGGCGAGGGGATCTCTGGCAAGCCGGCACAAGTCTACTTGGATCTCTGGAGTACCGTGGCTGGTGATGTTCTGGACAATAATTTCACCGGTCTCGGTTACTATAAGCTCCTATACTCTAGGCTGGTGTATGTTTCTGTATGCCTGGGCTAAAGAGGGAAAAAGGAAGAAACAGAGGGTTAGACTTAGGTATGCTTGAGTCTTAGTCTAAAGGGCCC
>NW_011889418.1:67497-80904 GCF_000151845.1 Pteropus vampyrus | reverse complement strand
TATGCCTGGGCTAAAGAGGGAAAAAGGAAGAAACAGAGGGTTAGACTTAGGTATGCTTGAGTCTTAGTCTAAAGGGCCCGTCTTCCTGAGCTGTCCACTCTCGTGCTGCCTTCACGTGGGAGTGATGAATCCATGATAGGATGTCGTCTACTTTAACTGCAGTGGGCGTCGTCAGGTAGACAGTGAAGGGTCCTTTCCATTTGAGTTCTAGTCCTTTGGAAGTGAACTTCTGGATCCACACAGAGTCCCCAGGATGAAACTGTTGGGGATATCTGTCTCCTGGGGCTGAGTAGGCAGCACGAACCCGGGATCAAATCTCCTTCTGAACACTTTGAAGGGCCTGTAAAGACTTAAGTAAGACAAGGTTATGTAGTTCTGCCTTTTTCTCATCTTCTATTCTAAGTACTAAAGGTGGGGGTTTTCTAAAGAAAATTTGAAATGGGGTAAATCCATTAATATATGGAGTACATTTGGCTCGGAGAAGAGCAAAGGGGAGAAGTTCTACCCAGATCCCACCAGTTTCTAATCCTAACTTGACTAATGTCTCTTTTAGAGTCCGATTCATTTGCTCTACTTGGCCCGAACTTTGGGACCGGTAGGCGCAATAAAGTTTCCATCGCAAATTTAGGTAGCTAGCCAATTGTTATGATACCTTTGCTATGAAGGCTGGCCCGTTATCCGACCCTAAGGTTCCGGGGAGACCAAATTGAGGGAAGATTTCTTGGAGTAATTTCTTGGAGTAACTACTAATGCAGTCTTTTTCCTCTGCCCATCCTGAAAAGGTGTCTATAAAAACAAGTAAATATTTGTAGCCCCCCACAGCCGGGGTTTCCTCAGTGCAATCAACTTCCCAGTGGTCCCCCAGATAAGTTCCTCTTTCCCTATGCCTAGGTTCTTCTATCTTCCCCTTCTTTGGATTAACTTGGGCACAAGCTGGGCATCGTGAGGCAATCTCCTCTGCGGTTCTTCTCCCTTCTAACAAGTGAAAGTAGGCATCTAAAGCTTGGAGCATCTTAGTTCGTCTGGTGTAGTTGGTGGAGGTGAGTCCTTCCTGTGAGAGCCTGATTTTTCCATCTGGGGTCGTCCACCACCCCTGTTGGTTCCTAGTGGCTCCCTTGTCTTGAAAATATATGTTCTCTTCCACCGTGTAGGTTGGAGATGGAGGCAGTTCTGGGTAAGGGACAGCAGTCAGTAGATGTGGTGGGGGTCCCACTGGCCTTGTGGCTGTTGTTCTTGCCTCTGCATTGGCTCATCAGTTTCCCTCAGCCTTGGGACTATTCCCTTTTTGTTGCCCTTTACAATGAACAATAGCCAGAGCCTTAGGCATCCATTAAGGCTTCAAGTAAGGCTAAGATCTCCTCCTTTTTCTTGACGTCCTTCCCAACTGAAGTCAGAAGCCCTCTTTCCTTGTAGCTGGCTCCATGTACATGTGCAGTGGCAAAGGCGTATCGGCTGTCAGTGTATATTGTGACTGCCTTATCCTTTCCCCATCTTAGTGCCTCAGTGAGGGTGATGAGTTCGGCCCTTTGAGCAGAAGTCCCATGGGGAAGAGCCTGTGACCAGATGGTGCCAATTAGAGTTACGACCTCTGCCCCAGCGTATCTTCTTCCTTCCTGCATGAAGCCGCTCCCATCCGTGAACAGAACTTCATCGGCCTCAGGTAGAGGGGAGTCTTTGAGGTCTGGCCGCAAGGAACACCCAGAATCAGTGAAATCTATGCCATCATGAATGGGGGTCTCGGGGTCTGGATCTGGCAACAGATTGGCTAGGTTGATGACAGTAGCTTTGGAGAAGTTGATCCTCGGCTGGTCGAGGAAGAGAGCCTGGTATTGAGTGGTTTTGGAGTTAGTCATATATCATTCTGGGCTACTGCGGAGAAAGGCCTTTACCACGTGATGGGCAGTAATGTCTATATTCTGCCCAAGGGTGAGTTTGTCAGCTTCTTTGTCAAGGAGAGTGATCACTGCTTGGCTTGTAGGCAGGGTGGCCATCCGGAGGCCACCGAGTCTAGTCTCTTTGATAGATAGGCTACTTGTTGGTGCCATGGACCTAGCGTTTGGGTTAGGACCCCTTTGGCGATTCCCTTGGTCTCACTCACAAAAAGATGAAATCCCTTGGTGATGTCTAGAAGAGCAAGGGGTAGGGCTGACATGAGAGCCTGCTTGAAAAGGTCAAAGGCCTTCTGTTCTGTCTCTGTCCAATTGAGGGGCTGATTTCCTCCTGTAGAAGTACAAGGGCTTTGCGATCTATGCGAACCCAGGAATCCAAAGTCTGCAATAGTCCGCCGCCCCAAGGAATTCTCTTACCTGTCTCTTGGTGGTGGGTACTGGGATTTGGAGAATGGCTTCAATCCTCTGCCGGGAGAGAGTCCGTTTTCCTCCTTTGAGAGTAAGCCTGAGGTAGGCCACCGACTGGGTGGGTGCACAGCTGTGCTTTCTTAGCGGAGACTCGGCACCCGTATGCCTCTAGGGTGCCGAGTAAGTCCCTGGTTGACACGAGACAGATCTCCTCGGTTTCAGCTGCTAATAGTAAACATCAACATACTGGAGTAATGGACCGTCAAGATTACGTTGACGAAAGGAACAGAGATCTGCATTTAGGGCCTCATCAAATAGGGTAGGAGAATTTTTGAATCCTTGCGGTAAACGTGTCCAGGTTAGTTGGCCCGAGAATCCCTCCTCTGGGTCTGTCCACTCGAAGGCAAAGATAGGCTGGCTGCTGGGGGCTAGGGGAATGCTGAAGAAAGCATCTTTTAAATCTAATACAGTATAAACAGTTCTCTCTGGAGGTAGTAAGCTTAAGAGAGTGTACGGGTTGGGCACATTCGGGTGGATGATTTCAACCCTTTTGTTCCCTTCTCTTAAATCTTGTACCGGCCGGTAATTCTAAGTATCAGGCTCCTGGAATGGGAGTAAGGGAATGTTCCATGGCGATTGGCATGGCACGAGCATCCCCACTTCCCGCAGCCACTGGATATGCTTCCTTATACCGATTTTGGCATCTTGGGCAATCGGGTATTGCTTAACCCAGACAGGGGTCGCGGTAGTGGTTAAGCTCACCACTACCGGGGCTTGGTGCCTAGCCAACCCTGGGGCATTGCTTTCAGCCCATACCTTTGGATATTCTATCAGGAGTCTGTCTAGTAAAGGCAGGGTCTACATTTTCTACCTTCTCGTAGAGGAGGTACTCTTCATATAGAGGACAGGTAACTAAGATAGTTGATGGGGCAGACATGGACATTGAGGTGTACTATCTCCGAATGTGATAGTAGCCCTTAGCTTTTGGAGTGGGTCTCTACCAAGAAATGGGACCGGACATTCTGGAATTACAAGGAAAGATTGGGTCACTATCCCTCGTCCCAGATCTACAGTCCTTTCAGTGGTCCATGGGTATTTTCATGTTTCGCCTGTGGCTGCTTGGATGCTGGTCTTTCATTTGGAGATTGGTCCCCCGGGTCGATTAACACTGAAGTGGGTAGCCTCTGTGTCCACCAGGAAGTTAACAGTTTTGCCCCCAATTTTTAAGGCTTAGTGTGTAGGAGCCCTGGCCCCGTCAGTCCTCTCCCTCAGTAACGAGGATTTTAGTTTTGCAGTTTTCCTAGTCCTTCGCGTTTTTCTCAGGACATTCATTCTTCCAATGGCCTTCTTTCTTGCAGTAGGCACATTGATTTTTCCCTAGGGGTGTGAAACCCTTATGTGGGCCTTTTTCTGACCTCCCTTGTCATGCCTAGTCTTCCCTGGTCTATCCTCCTGCATGGCAGCTACTATTATTTTAGCTATGCGTTTGGGGTCATCTGGTACTTCCGTATTGTTGAACACTTCTGGGCTATCTTGGCAAGTTGGGACAGGTTCATCTCTGCAAAACCTTCTAATTTTTGCAATTTATGCCGAATATCAGGGGCTGCCTGAGTAGCAAAGGTTACATTAATTGCCCGCTGGTTCTCAGGGGCCTCAGGATCAGTGGGGGTGTATACCCAGTACACCTCCTGTAGTTGTTCAAGAAACGCTCCGGGGGATTCCTGAGGTCCCTGTGTAACTTCAGTTACCTTAGAAAGGTTAGTTGGCTGACGAGCAGCCATCCTAATTCCCCCAATTAGAATCTGGTGTAACCGATCTAATGCCGTTCTCCCTGCCTGAGAATTATGTCCCCATTCTGGGCAGGTGGAGGGAAATTCCTCCTCAATCTGTTCCCCTGCTTCCTCAACTCTCCTCCCTCCCGCAGCTGTCTTTTGTGCTTCTGCTCGAATGCGCCCACATTCTTCTGCAGTGAAGATGGTAACTAAAAGCTGTTGACAAATTGTCCCAAGTGGCACGGTGAGTCTGAAAGACACTCTCTAAGAGTCCCATTAATGCCTGGGGTTTCTCAGAAAAAGGCAAATTCTGTGCCTTCCAGTTGTACAGGTCACTAGTCGAGAAAGGCACGTAAACTATAAAGGGCCTGTCTGTGTGATGACCCTGGAGTGGTGCTTCTCGCAAGGGGAGGATGGCTGATGTGGTAGTATCGGCTGGTGTCCCGCCCGGAGCAGGAGCGGGAGGCCCATAGGGGTTTCCTGCGACTGAGGAGGTGAGGTGGTGCTATTTGGCCTCTGTTGTCCTGGATTTTAGGGTAGGGGAAGGTCACTCTCCTCCGGTGGAGATTGGAGGACTGAGGGACTGGGCTATCTTGGAGATTCAGTCGCTGCATGTTTCGGGGGGCCCACAACTAAGACTCGCGCCCCTAGAGAAAGAGCACACCGGCAGAGCCAAGGAAGGGGTGTCTGAATAAGGTTTAACCATTAATCGACGTAGGGAAACTGATTGGGATGTCCCTGGTCTCCTGTGACAATCTTCCAAACATTCCTCACTAAACTCCTGTCAAAAGAACCCTCCAGAGACTAGTTTACAACAAAAGACAGCCACTCAACTTTACACAATGTTTTTAGTCTGCCTGGAGAAAACTTTATGCCATAGTCAACTCCTTCTACAAACCCTTCTTTGAAATGTCGCAGGAGACACCCCAAGGGTGTCTTCTGTGAACTTGGCTTCCCCCCATCGCTTACACAGAAAACACAAGACAGACACTCAGACGAGAACAATTACTGGGGTGTTGGTGGACTCGGAGAAGTCCGCCACCTACAATCCAGACAAGACCAAAGACAATAGACAGAACCCGATGACAGGGCACAGGAGGCGGCGTCCTGGCCATGGTCCGGGAGATATGGCTGCGTCCAGTCTCTCCACGGACCCCCAATGACTGGTCAACAGAAACAGAAAGGTACCTTTTTATCTAGACGTCGAGGCCTCGGAGATTCCTGTCGGGTTCAGGAACAAAGAGTGTGTCCTAAAGGTTGCATCCTTGATGAATGCATTGACCCCATCACGGCATTCAAGGGCTCTGGAACATCTCAGGTTGGCCACCCCTTTGAGTCCATAACAGGGACAGCAACCGCTTCGGAGGCCGGTCCGGTCTTAGATCTCAGGGCCACTCCCTGAGATCTCGCTGGGGCTTCCAAATGTTGTAGCCGCCAGCCTCCGATAGACACACGGACCATCAGAAATCAGTGAGTTATAGGAAACACACTCTTCATTCAGCCAGCTGAGTCCAAATTAAGCAGCCCCGAAATGTAGAGGTACAGGGTTTTTAAGCCCTAAACCCCATTCTTCATCCCGTTTGAACATACAAGTCTATTTTTCTTCTTTTTACTAACTGTCAACCCACAGGTCAGTTGTGCAAGCGGGAGGGTACAGAAGCAGAAAGCTTATTGTTAGAGCCTTATGTTCCCATGGGTGATAGCCTATGTTCCCATGGGTGATAGCCAAGCAGTAATTTTCCAGCCAGCACATTGTGATAGCTGTCTACCTCTGATATCAGTAGTTTCTCATCCTCGAAGTGTCTTTGGTGTCTGTTGTAGTCAGAGGCAAGCATCAGAGACAGGAAAAGATGTCCATTCATGATTACATACCTGATAATGTCCCTTCCAATAAGGTTGACGTCTTTTCCAACAAAAGAAAATCTCCTGGTTGTAAGTCATGGTCTTTGATGTCTTCATCTCTCAGGAGCACACTGTGAAATGAATCAGTTACTAATATATCAATTTATTTAAGCTGGTTAATAATTCCTTGACAATAATGCAGAATGTATTTTATTGGTAAGATTGATTCATATGCCCCTTCATTTAGATGCATAGGGTGACTGGTGACTATTTCATGAGGAGAAAGGCTAGGTTTACCAAAATGGGTAGATCTCAGGTTGAGAAACACTATAGAAAGAGCTTTTAGCCAAGGGAGATTAAAAGCTTCTGAAAATTTAGTTACTTGAACACCATTGGTATATTCCACAAGTCCAGACCACTGGGGGGTGATAAGAATAATGAAAATGCTGTTGAATAGATCAAATGTTCCAAATGGATTGTATTATTTGCCCAGTGAAACGAATCCCCAGGTCACTATGTAACTCGGAAGGAATTCCCCAATGGGGAATTATTTTTTTCTAATGATAATTTACTTACTATTAAAGCTGTTGCTCTTCTGCAAGGGAGTACTTCAACCCAGTGAGAAAACATACAGATCATAACTAATACATATTTGTATCCTCGAGATGGTGATGTTTGGATAAATTGCCATATCTCGAATGGACCTAAAGGGAGTGGGAAATGTCCCTGGGACCCATGGAGTGGTTTTCCAGGGTTATATTTTGGACAGATAGAACATCTGCTATATGCTTTATCAGCTACAGTAGGAGAAGGTTGTAGTAATATTGTTTCTCCATGAAGTCATTTTTTCAGGACCCCAATGGGTTAGCTCATGTACATGTTGTAGTATAGGTAGTTGAGGCCCTATAGGTAAGGTTGGTATCTGATTGGGTCTAAGCCATACCTGTTTGTATGAATTGAAGGTTTCCCTGTTTTTTGTTGCCATATCTTTTCCTCTTCTGTAGCTGTCTGTTGGAACTGTAAAAGAGAGTCTTCGATTGATTTAATAGGGAACAAGGAACATTTTCAGATCTGAATAATTTTACTTCTTAGTGCTGCTTGTTTAGCTGCAGTATCAGCAGCTAAATGATTTTCTAAATGATTCCTCTTTGCTTCCATGGTAGCAGTTTTAGAATATTTTGGAATTTTGATAATTGCCATTTGTTTGGGTCGATATATGGCATCTAATAATACTGCAAGCATTCTTTATAGGCTGTCCTGAGGAATTTAGGAAGCCTCGCTGTTTCCATAACATTCCAGAGTCAAGAGATACACCAAAGGCATAGTGATTATCAGTGTAAATATTGGTTATTTGATCTTTGGGCAATTGACAAGCTCGAGTTAGAGCAATTAATTCTTCTTGTCAGGCAAATCTTATTTCTCGTAAGAACTTTTAATTATGTCCAAGGAAGTTATTTCATATCCAGCACAGTAATGTACCTTTTCATCTTTGAGATAAGATCCATCTGTAAACCAAATTAAGTCAGCATTATCAATAGATAGAGGCAAAGTCAGTAGTTATTGATAGGAGCGGCTGACTTAATGTTGCCAACAGAAGTACCTGAAAGAACCCAGAGCTCTGTTGGAACGTCCTGTAACAAATTTTCAGTCTCAAGATTGGTTTTTCCTCGTGGAGATTTCTTTAAAATCGTTATTTTCTTAATTGGTTCAGTATCTGATTCATTTACATCTAAATACATTTCCATCTTCTGAGGAAAAAAATGTAGACATCATGAGTTTTAAGAAAGTCTCACCCTATCAAGTGAATTAGGGTAGATTTGACTTGTAAAATTATATATTGCCCCACAACATTGCTTAGCTGGAAGAGAATAGGTTCTGATTTAAAAACAGACATTTGTTGATTAGATATCCCTACCACGTGTACAGAAGATTTACTCCAAGGGAAAGGGCAACTTAGCTGGGTAAGGTTAAGAACAGATAAAGTAGCCTCACTATCTAGGAGGGCTTTAGTAGTTTTCCTTGTTATGGTAATTTAAATGTCTCCTAAAGTATTGGCAGGGAGAAGGGAAAAAGCCCTCTCCCAGTCCTCGGAGCAGCCCTATGCTTACTCCTGTCTTCTTTTTCTAGCTCCCATTTCAATTTTCTATAATCTGTAAAATGATCTGGCTTTTTATAGTAAAAGCAGACCCCTTTTTCTCCTTCTTGAAAAAGACTTCAGGGAGTTCTGATCTGATTGCTTAATTGCTAGAGTTGTAAATTCATGATTTTTAGTATCTTTATCTTTTCTAAACCAATATGTCTATTAGTTGGAATAGGTCAGAACAGCCAGGATCATATGTTCCAACACTTAAATCAAAATCCTTTGTGAACCCATCAAGGTCTTGGAGAGGATCAGGGAAAATGTTTAGTTAGATTTCTTAATTCTGTTCTAGTCCAAGTAACTTAAACATTTGCTAATTCCCCCCACCTGAAATTAGATTTTCTCTAAAGGGAGCTGTCAGAATTTCTTTTCTCTTTTTTTCCCCCTGATCTACCTTGATCTGGCTCTCTATTCTGAGTCTCCCCTAGCTCAGTAGGGAATGGTGGTGGGGGAGGTGTAGAGGAGAGAGAAGGGGCAGGAGGAAGAGAGGGTAAGCATAGATAAGGAAGCTTCAAAAGTAAAGGATGTGTAGGGGCAGTTGGAGAAGGGGGAAAAGAGTGGTGTTGGCATTGAGTAGCTTTGGAAATCCTCTTTTTAGCTCAGAGACAGTCTCTAGAATTTTCTTGTTAACTTCCTGTAGGAAGAGAATTTATCTGTGCATTCTTTTAAAGGCTTCTATTTGCCAACTGAGGTAAGCCTCCCATTTATCCAGTTTGATTTTAGAGCTGGCCTTTTCCAATTGAGTGCACAAAAAGTTAATTTAGAGGTGTCAAAGAGCCCTATTTTGGCTATCTTAAGCTGATATGACTTTTAATTAAGTCTTCCCATTTCTGTAGATACTTGCAAGTTAAGACTCCATGCAAATTATACAGACAGTATACGGGAATATTTATAGGGGGCTAGGTATCTTCGGACTTTTTGGCCTTGGAAGCATAATTTCCCATGTTAATTTTAGTTTTCTTTTGAGATATGCAGAGTCTGAACAAAATTGTAGTGATATTACATGGTGGTTTGAACTGTGCTGCTTGTGGGTTGAGCTCCAAGGGGCTGTCATCTCTTACATGTCTTAGTTTCTCTTCCTGGTTGTCTAATACAATTGTAAGGACTCAGAGAGCTAGGTAACCAGCCTATATGTGTGCGTCCCAGGACAGGTCAATTATTTAATTACAGCGTCTTGGAGTTCTCTACAGGGCCACTTCCTACCTTGAGCATTCCACAGGCACCCCCCATGGAGATTCTTAATCACCTAAAATGCCAGATATTTGGGTTGGGGGGAGTAGGTGCCCCTTATCTTTGGAGCTGAATGATTTCAGACTCTCATTTATTCAGCAAAAATAATGTTGTTCAGATCCACAGTAAGTATTTCCGATTGGAAAGCAGAAATTAGAAACAGCTGCCCATTTTTTTCTTTTGGTCCTGAGTTATCTCAATTCTTATCATTTAGTGCCATCTTGAGAATTTTCTAAGAATAGCTCAAAGAAAGTCGAGACCTACCTTAAGTGAAGGAGGTGTAGGATTCCAAGAGCAGGGAGCCAGCCAGTGGGGCGCAATGAGCCCCTGATGGTTGTTAGGTCATACTACTTCACTCTGCGCCACACTATCAAGCCCTCTAGCTGGCAGAACCGACCAGAACGCCACACTCCAGTTGACTATCCACTACCAAACCCCTTTTCAACAGATCCCACCACCCCTATTCAGTAGGAAGCAGCTACAGAAGATGGAGTCACCATCCTATTCCATAAAACAAAAAGGCTGGAATGTTAGGTCCACGAGGGCCCTATCCCTACCCCCAGAGTGTGGGAACCAGACTTACCCTTTTATAAAAAAATAAATTTATTTATTTCAATTAGTTTCAAGTATACAGTACATTGGTTAGACATCTATATTGTTCATAAAACAATTCCCTCAATTGCTCCCTCCCTCCTCTGGCCCTCCACTTAGCCATCATATTAATACTAACTGCATTCCCTATGCCGTGCTCCCCATCCTCATGCCCAACTATCAACTACTAATTTGTACTTCTTTAATCCTTCACCCCATTCTCCCAGTGCCCCCACCCCACCTCCCCTCCAGCAGACTTACCTTTTGTGTGGGAACTGGTCCTTGCAAGGTCTGGGGTGGCAATGCTACATGCTCACCTCCCATTTCACTGGACTCTCCTCTCTTCCTTGCCAACTTACCTGCTCGAAATATTCCCACAAAAAGAGCCCACCTCAAGCCCCATGTAAGTTTCAGGTCTTCTTGCATTCAGGGCTGACACCATCTTCAGCTCAGCCCGGCTGTCACTCTGCTACAATAAATCTTACTTAACCCCTTTGGCCTTGTGTGTTCCTCCTTCGGCAAACCTAACACTGGTACCTAACACTGGGTCTGGGTCTGCAAGGTGGTCTTGGGTGGACTTATTTGGAATCCTTCTGGCTACATCACATAAATGTTGATGAAACATCCAATATATAGAAAAGTTTTATAGGAGTTTGTTTGAGCCAAAGTTTTGAGAACATGCCTAGAAGCAAAATCTCAATGGATTGAGAAAAAGCTCTGGAGAATGACAGTTTTAAAACTAAATTTATACATTTAGAATCAAAGGAGGAAATATACCAAATTTTATATGAAATCTATTCGGAGTAGATTGGAGAGGGAAGGGAAAGCAAAGCAGAGGACTTTCTAGGATTGGGTAAAAAGCAAAATGGAGCAACATATACTTTTTTTTTTACATTGATGGGTATGGGATAGTTAACACATAACATTTATAGTACATAGAGATGTGTAACAAGATGACAATGAAGAGTTCTGTAGTCTTGTGCTCTGGCACCATGATTGTGACTTAGAAGGGCCTGGAGAAGAAAATGACTCTGACATTTCCAAAGTATGCTATCCTAGATGCATAGAAACAATGGACAGGGCTCATTGTGAGGTAAAGATTAACCTTTGCTAAGGAAGCTATAGGCCTAGGACATGACTACCTGCCATTACCTGTCCAGTTAGGAATTTATGATCAAACCATCCTGTGTGCTTACTTTTGGTCACCAAGTTTGTAAAGCCTGTCATACACTTCTACCCCACCCTCACCCCCTACCCCTACCCCAACCCCAAGCTTGTCAGGTTTTGTATATAGCACCTTTTTCATTCACATTTTCTGACTGGAGAGAAGGACAGAAAAGTAAGACTACTGTGGAACTTTTTATTCTTTGATATGTGGTTTGTCATTCCCATCCCCTCCTTCCCCTCACTATTTGATACCTTCCCTTCAAAAGATTCTCCTTATCATGGTAGTACTCACTTCCTGGTTATGGGTACTAACATTTGCCTAGGTTCTAGTTTTAAATATTGCCAGCAGGGTTGGCACATTGACTCTATTACTCAGGGAAGAATTAGAAAACAAACCTTGGGGATGTTAGTACCAGGAAGTGGAAGAACTTGTTTCTCTACCCTGGAGGCCTAAATCAGCCACCAGCCTGTGCTTTAGTAAAGAGTTGGGCTCTCAAACCTCTGACACTGGAGCAAGGAGAGATATTATTGAAATCTAGAGATAAAGCATGCTGTTAGCTGATCTGCCACTTGTCAAATCACGTCTTGGGAGCTTGTGGGCTTCTTGAGGGAGAATATTACACCAGAAAAGCTTGATGACTCAGTGGGAATTATGACATCTAGGCAGAACCTGGGAGGGAAGAAACAAGGGCATTATCTAAATCAAAAGCCTAAAGAAAGGGAGACCATAGTTGACTTTCCAGAACAATTTATGATCCTGTGCTGGCCCCTATTGCTATTTCCATCCTCCTCCCGCAGAAGTACTGCTTCTTTTTTTTTTTTTAATCTCTTGTAACCTTGGGTTTTGCCTGCTTTGGATAAGATCTCCCACACTTGAAGGAGCTGTAGTAACAAAACTATTGGCACTGTCCCAGCGAGGTCATGTTAACGGTAATGCTGACAACATCCAATTCTACTAGAACTTTCTAGTGACTAGGCAGCCTTGGCAGGAGACTGACAATTAGTAATCTTTCCTGCTTTGGTCGGTGATGAGGAAGCTTTTCTTCTTTAGATAGAGAAACTGCAACTCAAAAGGCCAGCCCAAATTTGCCCAAAGTAGTCACTGGGACACTCACCATACCATCATGTCTTATCTTATCCTTTAGTTACCTTCACATATAGTCACATTTACACAGGAACCCTGCTTCCTTATTTAAAAAGTAGCATGAATGCATTTTAGCAAATGCTGAAATGGTAGAAACTTTTGACTGAACTGGCTCCTACTTTCAGGTCAGCCTCCTACCACTTCTATTTGTGGGTGACTGGTGAGTAAGGGGCAGGAATGCACCTTAGATTTCCAACTTGATTAATAATAAGTGTGACCTGAGGGAAGATGGCTAAGTCCTCTCTCCTGTGATATGGGGTCTGATGGGTCAGGCCCTGCTGCTTGCTGCTGCCTCGTGCATTCGGGTGAGGTCTTCTCATCAGCCTGACAGCACATGCAGGTCCACTGCTGGGCCTTCTCACCTCCATCAGCATCCTCCATCAGACAATTTCCTTTATGCTTTCTAATGATCAACCAGTTCCTTCCTGAGTGGCTAAAATAAGTGTTCAAAAACCTTTCTAGAAACTCATCAATAATCTGTGGATGACACTGCATTCTTCCCTATTAAAAACACCTTCAGTAAGTCAGACTTAATAATTTCCTTTCCTGATTATCTTTAAAAGACCCCAAGTGGCTTTGTTGTTCCATGGACAGTGTCTTTAATAGCAAAGTGCTTCTAGAGACAGGAAACAGATTGTCTTCTCTAGAATCCTGACTGTTGGTATTATCTAGGACACTGGGACTTATTTTGAGAAGAAGCTTTGGATCTAGGATTCAAAAGTTCATAGTTTCCGGAAACACAGGAAAGGCATTCAGGAGAAAAAGATGGGCAGAGGTGGTGACCTGCTCGGGGTGGCCAGACCGTCCATAGGGAGAATAAGTTAGAATAAATAGGAGAAGAGGTGACTTGTTGTTGAGGTGTGTTAGAAACAAGTAATTTTATGTCACTGAAAATGAGATGGCTGTAGAATTAACTTTAGTTTTCTGTAAGAGAAACAATGTTAGCCATATATTTTAGAGGATTAGATATTTGGGTGAAGAAATTTCTCTTTTGAAGTTGGATTTAGTTTTCCCCTCTTATAAAATGTTTTATTTATTTTCTCACTTAATTTAAATTTTCTAGCTTTGAATAGCTTGAGCTGATTAATCTAGCATATATAATATTCACAAGAGAAACAAATACTACAAAAGTCTTAATGTAAAGTGTTTCTGCAATGCAACTAGGAATTCCCACTTCTGTACCAAGGAGCCACAGATTTGGCTGGACTTGTTAGGGGAACAAGG
>NW_011889418.1:58108-63872 GCF_000151845.1 Pteropus vampyrus | reverse complement strand
ACAGGTGGAGAACCATGAGCACCGGCTTGAGGTGAATGCAGGTTAATATGTAGGCCCCAATCGCCTCCCTCCAGGCACCTTTGGGCAGTGCACAACTCCTTGCACAGACCGTATGGGTACTATGTTGCTGCATGTAAGATATACAGAGTGCTCTACCCTGCTTGTCCAGAGCTCACAATTGAAGACAGTATGGGGAGTCAACAAGTCAAGGCTGGTCTGTCACACTTAAATTGTAGTACCTGGTAGCTGGACATGCCTTGTACTTCCATTAGTCTTCCAGATCGTCACCACTGCCATCCTAAAAGCACCCATTTCCATAGTTCCCAACTTTTTTCTTGTTCTCTTCCAAGAGGTGGCAAGAGAAATTCCCATGCTTGCAGGCTCACTGGGAAGCAAGTTTAATTTTTTTAAAAAAAATTATGGTAAAATATATACAATTTAACCATTTTTCATTTAGTACGTTCAGTATTGTGCAATCATCACCACCATCCATCTCTAAAACATTTTCATCATTTCAAACCGAAATTGTATCCATTAAACACTAACTCTTCATTTCCTTCTTCTCTCAGCTCCTTAATTTCAAATATGGAGAGGAATAATATTTTTAGAATGATAATGTTCATTTCTTATTGGCTTTTTTTTTTTTTTATATGCAACCCTCCCTTGATTCAGCCAGGGGTACTCATTGCTTTGGGAATTGTTAGGGGTATTAAAGGAGAAATGAAAAGAAAAAGAGTCAAATGTTCTGGATTTTTGAGCTCTTGGCTTTCAATAAAAATCCAGGCTTTACAGAGAGATAAAAGTTCCTTCCAAATTCCAAAAGCTTCTGAGAAGCTGGGGTAGGCACCTTGGATGTGACTCAAGATCATCTTGTCTTTCACTGTACATGTTTTTAGGAGATGAAAAAAATCAGCAAGCAGCATAATAACTGTTTTAAAAAAATATTTAAGGGGCTGTCGTGGATGAGTATGAAGATTTCTGTGTAACCCGGAAAACAGAACAAAGATGGGAAGTTCAGGTAGCAACTGTCAACACACTTATGAATTAAAGACCTGCTTCTCCAAGTCTCTCTCCTGGGGCTGTTCCAGCAGAGACTGACTGACCCTTGTATTTCATGGTGGGGTCACACTCTGGTCGAACTGCATGACTTTCAGGTTCCCTCCCAATGCTGGGTCCTGTGACCCTGTTTCAATTGCAGCCAGAATTATGGTGCTTCCCAAAGCGTGGCTCCACCTGTGGAGCAGTAGGTAAGTTTTCAGTGGATGGAATCAACATTAACATGATATATTTCATGAGAAGGGTCCTGTGTAGCTTTCCCTGTGCTTCTATACAGAGCAAATAGTAAAGGCTTCTGGATGAACAAAATACAAAAATAAAATTTAAAGCCACATTGCGCATAACAAACTGATCATTTGGTGAAATGGAGAAAAATAAAGATTGCTAGGTAACTTTTTTTTCTAAGATTACATTATTCAATTCAAAGAAATGTCCATTATTGTAACATTAAAACTGTCCTAATTTTCTTAATTTTATCTTACCCTTTTTATTTTTGGCATTACAATATCAAAAAATTTTGGGGAGGGAGTGTAGATTACAGGTGAGAGCAGTTGGTAGTCGTTGCTATTTCTAAGGGTCTTGTTTTGTAAAACAAAGTGTCAGTCTCCCATGTTCTTTATTTTACTGTTCCATGAAATTCCCAAACTGTGAGAACTACTGGCACACAGCAGTGCTTCTCAGGGTTCACAGTCAGTAAAACAAAAAGCTATTCTCTATTGGAAAACAGCTTCAGGCTACTGTTTTGGGGGTAGAGAGAAATAAAATTCATTTTTATTTCTTATTTTCAATACAACATTCTCGGCAAAATGAAAAACGAGAATCTAATCAAAACTTTAGTCCACCTTTGTCTAGTTTATGGAAGGAAAAGTTCAGTGTCACCAGGAGAAAACAATTGGATAAATCCACATTAGAACATTCTACAATTCTTTTTTTTTTTTTTTTCATAGTATAGAAGTGTAACTTCACTGTTTATGGCCTGTTTTGACTGAGAAGGTCCTCCAGTAATTTCCCAATACCAAGGAAGGCAAGGACCTGGCTGGAAGCCTGGCTCCCAGGTGTAGCTCCAGTTTGGAGGTAGGAGAATTGGGAACCCTGGGCCAGATGACAGGGGAGCCATGCAAAGAAAAAAACCAGAACACAAATAAGCATGCCTTCTCAGTGAGAGATGCCTGCAAGATACTCAGGATATCAAACCAGATGGAGAAGGATATCCACCATAACACATTGGTCCATGAGTGCTGACAATTGATGAGCATTTATAATAAGTCATTAGATAAGAAAACTTCACATGTCAGAAAATCCTACAGCTTGTATATGAAAAAAATACGACTTGAAGGAAGTTCTCCAGATTTGAAAGTAATCCTAAAATTATATGTGGTATCACCAAAAATGAGTTTGGAAACTGAAAATTTTCTAAACTAGTAATAACTGTAATTGTAACTAATGATTTTTGTTTCTCACAATGGTAGAAAGATTGAATTTTCTTTTTGTTTTTGCTCAGAGTGACATTCTAAAAGCACAAAAAAGTATTAAAATGTATTATAAGGTATGTCAACAACTGATTAATAAAAATAATGTTTTCTGGCGGGGGGGGGGAATCCACAGAGCAACACAAATGCAATTTTTTTGCTCAGCAAGAAATGCTTCCCTCCTTGAATTTTAATTGCAAATGACAAAATCCAAAAATAAATGTGTCATGTCCGATCCAGAATACAGAAAAAAAAGAAAAGTGCACAAAGGTGTTTATCTCAGCTTTATTTATAATAGGGAAAACGCCTGAGTGTTTCATGGTAGGAAAGTTAAGTAAATTGAACTATGACAACACTGTCATAGTGTTATGAAGCCATTAAAACTGATGTTTCTAAAGAGTTTCTAATAGCATATAAAAATAGCTGTCATAATATTAGGTTAAAAGAAAACAAAGTATAGAAGTGTAAATTTTGCATGATTTCAGTTACACTAAAATATGTTAGAAAAAATAGCCAAAGGGATAGAAACTCTCAGTATATCAAATTGCCCAGAAAGCAAAGGGCATTGCCTGAGCCCAGGGGAGGGCTGGCTCGAGGGCTGTGGTTTGCTGACTTCCAGCCCAGAGGCAGGAACAGGACTGTCAGCAATAAATGCCTGGCTTCTCCTTCCCCTGCGAGTCTTAGTCACAGAGTCACATGATTTAGAGGAGGCAGCACTGGCCTCCCTCTAGGGTGACTGCCCTTACCTTAGAAGACAGAAAGATCATCATGGGTGTTGGCTGTGACACAACCTGAGGGCTCTGCAGAACCCTGTGGGGCTCACACAAAGGCAGGGGTAAGACATGGAGGTGTGGGAAAAAGAATGTTCTCATGATGCTCTGTTAGTCACCCTGCTTGTGGGAAAAAGGAGCTCATGGTTGAATGGATGACAATCAAGACTCCTGGCCAGAACAGATTCTCTTTATGTCCTGAGACTCCCTCACTTCAGGAAACTCATAAATATACACTTATACACAATATACATACCATGCACATACACATATTTATACACAATACATACCCGCCACATACACACACTTATATATAATAGATACAATACACGCAAATACACAATACACACTCACACATAATACACACTCACACACAACACTCACACAATACATACATCACACACACTTGTACACTATACACACTCCACACACATACACACACTTATACACAATGTGCACACTACATACATACACAACCACACATATACACAATACACACATCACACACACACTTATACACAATACATACCCCACACACATACACATATTTATACATAATACACACACTACATATGTACACATACTTATATACAATATACACATCATACGCATTCACACTTATACACATACCACACAGATTTACACACAAACACATACTTACACAAAATACACACCACACACTTACACACAATATTCACAACACACATACACACACTTACACTCACAATTCACAAACACATACACACACTTACACACAATACACACATACACACTTATACAGATAAATACACATGCATACGCTTCCACACAAACACAAACTTATACACACATATGCACACATACAATTACACATAGGCACACATACATAGTTACACACGAGCACATACATATATGATACACACATATACACATATACTCATGCGCACACATTTATGTACATATAAGTGAATGAACACGTGCATATGTACTTACACAATACATGCATGCATGTGTATGTGTACTCATGACATACGCATACACATCAAAGAGTTCTAACGAGGGTCCCCAAGATGTGCCACTTTGGCATGTGGTTTATTTTGACCTGAAGACAATCAAGACCCAGCAGTTTCAAGAAAAACTTTTACTTCTCTCTTAGTTACCTAAAAGTATTAGTTGGGGCAAGAGGGCTGGCCCAGAAAAAGAGTTATTAACCAGAGATAATGTTTTATCTGAAAGACCTATCTGTATGGCAGGGCAAACTCTGCTCTTCTTATTGTCTTGTAATTACTCATCTCCTCTTTGAGGCCCCAGGCCCCATCCTATTTCTTAGCTCAGGTGGCATGGCAGCCTCAACTGCCTCGCTGGCCCTTGAGTCTCTTATTTTTATGGGACTTGTAAAAAAAATAACAAATGGAGCTACTTTTAAATGGAGTTGGAGCTATCATCCCAGAGGAACTGGGCTGCATGTCTCACTCCTCAAGACCTTGGAATGTTAAAGCAAAGCAAAATAACCTTTTCACTAGGCCCAGAGCAACATCGTGTCCCAAAGAACTGTTTGTAAGGATAACAAGGTAGCAGATACATGGCTATCAGATTGAATATCAAAAACTTTCTTTAGAATTAGTGTCACTATGTTAACTTATCTGTTAACCAATATAAATGCTTTTCTTATATTGATGTAATTAATTGCTCCCCTTCTCTTTCTCATAAATACCCCTTGCCTTTGTCCCCTAATCAGGACACTATTTGGGCTTCTGCTTGACATCAGTGCTTCCTGAATAGCATATATATATTTTTTAATCTCAAATCCTTGTTGGCTTTCACTTTGGCCCTTTATTTTTTAGCTTAACAGGTTTTCATATGTAATTAATTTTGTTTTTCTCCTGTTAATATATATATCTTATGTCAATTTGATTATTAGATGAGCCAAAGAACTTAGAAAGGTAAAGAAAAATTTTTTCCTCCCCAGCAACACATACTACATTACGACATGAATACTTAGTAAAGGAGTATAAAAGACCCCCAGTCGTGGTCAGACAGCTTGACAGTCTGAATCATTAATAATTGAGCCGTAGGACCTCTGCCGCAACCCCGGAAGCGCCTCGTCCAAGGGCGGCGGTGGCTGCGTTGGCGGTGATGTCTGCAAGCTGGGCAGTTGACTGCCGGGGTAGGAGCAGCAGGGCCTAGAATCTCCCGGATGTGGCTGGAGCTTTGCCTGCGCTGTGGCTGCCTCTGCCGCCTCCTCTGAGCATTTCGAGAAATTACCCGAGACCTTCTGCGGCCTCCATGAAGACCTGCAAGGGGCGCGGAAGCTGGTCCTGGGGACTGCAGGAACAGAAGAGAAGAAGTTGGTCAGAGATTTTGATGAAAAGGTACAGGAAGGAAGTGAAACGCTGGCAGATATGGAAGAACTATGTTATGCACCCCTATCTTTCCGTAACTCCATGATGTCTAAGTTTCGAACCTACAGGGGAGACCTTGCAAACTCCA
>NW_011889418.1:55510-58058 GCF_000151845.1 Pteropus vampyrus | reverse complement strand
CTGGCCCTTGAGTCTCTTATTTTTATGGGACTTGTAAAAAAAATAACAAATGGAGCTACTTTTAAATGGAGTTGGAGCTATCATCCCAGAGGAACTGGGCTGCATGTCTCACTCCTCAAGACCTTGGAATGTTAAAGCAAAGCAAAATAACCTTTTCACTAGGCCCAGAGCAACATCGTGTCCCAAAGAACTGTTTGTAAGGATAACAAGGTAGCAGATACATGGCTATCAGATTGAATATCAAAAACTTTCTTTAGAATTAGTGTCACTATGTTAACTTATCTGTTAACCGATATAAATGCTTTTCTTATATTGATGTAATTAATTGCTCCCCTTCTCTTTCTCATAAATACCCCTTGCCTTTGTCCCCTAATCAGGACACTATTTGGGCTTCTGCTTGACATCAGTGCTTCCTGAATAGCATATATATATTTTTTAATCTCAAATCCTTGTTGGCTTTCACTTTGGCCCTTTATTTTTTAGCTTAACAGGTTTTCATATGTAATTAATTTTGTTTTTCTCCTGTTAATATATATATCTTATGTCAATTTGATTATTAGATGAGCCAAAGAACTTAGAAAGGTAAAGAAAAATTTTTTCCTCCCCAGCAACACATACTACATTACGACATGAATACTTAGTAAAGGAGTATAAAAGACCCCCAGTCGTGGTCAGACAGCTTGACAGTCTGAATCATTAATAATTGAGCCGTAGGACCTCTGCCGCAACCCCGGAAGCGCCTCGTCCAAGGGCGGCGGTGGCTGCGTTGGCGGTGATGTCTGCAAGCTGGGCAGTTGACTGCCGGGGTAGGAGCAGCAGGGCCTAGAATCTCCCGGATGTGGCTGGAGCTTTGCCTGCGCTGTGGCTGCCTCTGCCGCCTCCTCTGAGCATTTCGAGAAATTACCCGAGACCTTCTGCGGCCTCCATGAAGACCTGCAAGGGGCGCGGAAGCTGGTCCTGGGGACTGCAGGAACAGAAGAGAAGAAGTTGGTCAGAGATTTTGATGAAAAGGTACAGGAAGGAAGTGAAACGCTGGCAGATATGGAAGAACTATGTTATGCACCCCTATCTTTCCGTAACTCCATGATGTCTAAGTTTCGAACCTACAGGGGAGACCTTGCAAACTCCATGGGGAAGTGAGAAGCACACCTTTGGCAGCCATAGCTGGGTGCTGAGGAGACACGAAATACGGCACATATACTGTAGAAAACGAGCATAAGAATCGGCTGTAGTCTCAAACGGCATCGCTTCTGCAAGGCACTGACAGCCTGAACCGGACTACCCAGAGTGTGGAGCGTTCTCATCGGATTGCCACGGAGACTGACTAGATCTGCTCAGAAATCGTAGAAGAGCTGGGGGAGCAACGTGACCAGCTGGAACGTGCCAAGAATAGACTGGTAAACACAATTGAAAACTTGAACAAAAGTGGAAAGATTCTCTGGTCAATGTCCAGAAAAGTGACAACCAACAAGCTGCTACTTTCCATCGTGATCTTACTGTCCCTGGGAGGCCTGGTTTATTACAAGTTCTTTTTCAAGTACTGAACTTCCCACAGGGAATGGTGTGTGGACCAGAACTTTGACCCTCTGACTGAGGTGTTGGAGATGTGGTGTTAGAGATGGTGTTAGAGATGTGGAATAAGAATATTGCTGCTGAGAGCTAAGGGTTCAAGGTTGCAATGTGTAGCCAGACTGAGAGGACGGAGGAAAGATGGAAAACCAGTCAAATGTAAAGGAACAGCAACAAGACCAGTGTGTAATAAATGCTGTTTATGACTTTTTAAATTAAAAAAATAATTGAAGGGTAAAATTTCGCCTAAATCTCTTAAACTCATTTTTTCCCAGTTCCTGAAGAGTGATTAAACTGAACCATCTATAAGTCCCTTTTCATTGTAAAATTCTGTGATTTTGGTGAGACAATGTTTGTACATGCAGACCCAAAGAAAAGTCCCAAGACTGAAAATCTACTTCTGTAAGTAGAGGGCAGGTCAAGACTGAAAAAAGAGGCAGGCCACTCCAGTCTGGCAATTAACGGAGTTTATTAAGGAAAACTTACATACGAAGCACATCTTGGGTGGTGGCAAGATGATATGGAAATATTCTATGCTTCTGGGCAGGCACTAAAGAATTAAATAGAATAGGCAAGATGGGTAGGGGTACTGGTGTGACTCATTCCAGATAAGGGAAAATGCCTTATATGCTTGCCCAGGGCAGAGCAACAGCCTGTCCAGGAACCAGCACTCTGTGCGGCATAGCAGAGGGCCGGATCAGATAGTCTCAGAGGGGATTTATGGGAAGCAAGCTCTGTTCTGGCCCAGATCTAGATTATGGGTCTAGCAGCGCCCATGTCGTGGAAGAGTCTCTCCTCCATAGACAAGACACTTCAACTATCAAGAGCTCGTCTTGGTTCTTCCTCTATACTCCTGACAGGAACCCACAGGCTGGAGTCACATCCTTTTTGGCTCATGACAAGGATACCTTCACCAAGCATCAGCTCTGAGTGTGCCAGCACATTGCAGTCCAATCCCGGGGGACTTCTGCTATAGATA
>NW_011889418.1:45063-54180 GCF_000151845.1 Pteropus vampyrus | reverse complement strand
CTTTTTGGCTCATGACAAGGATACCTTCACCAAGCATCAGCTCTGAGTGTGCCAGCACATTGCAGTCCAATCCCGGGGGACTTCTGCTATAGATATTTGTGCAACTCCTTTCTTGCCCCTCCTCCCCTTGCCCACCTAGGTCTTCACTCTTTTTTGATTAAAGAATCAGCCTTGTCTATGGCCATGCCACTCTGAACAAGCCTGATCCCATCTGATCTCAGAAGCCAAGCAGGGCCGGGCCTGGTTAGTACTTGGATGGGAGACCACCTAGGAATATTAGGTGGTGTAGGCATAAAAAAAAAAAAAAAAGAGATTGTAAGCTTGAGGTCAACCAAGGGTTGCCTTGTCTAAAAAATATATATATTAAAAAAAAAAAAAAAAGAATCAGCCTTGTGAACAACAGTCATGAGCCAGCAACCATCTGCTGAGTCTGAGCGGTTCTGGGAAGATTTGCAGCTGTCTCCTAGAGTCATTTCCTGCTCTGTCACCCACATGTCTATAGGGATGCAGATGGAAGGGGACTGACTCCTTCTTAAAATTTCCTTTCAGGGGCACATCCCTGCCCACTATCTGGCCAGAGTGTTTGGCTGGGACAGACAATACTGTCCCTATCCTGGCCTTGTCTGGAACCTGCTGAGTCCTATGCATGAGAAGTCCGAGGCTCAGGCCTTGCATCAGTTTGTGACTTTTGCTTGTACTAATAGTCTGACCTCACCCTCAGGTTGTGACCTAAAGTACAGATACAATCCCAGAAAATAGCTCCTGAGAGCGAATTACTCGAGCTGCTATTAAGTTGAGTCTTGTGTCCAGCCTTTGTGAGCAACCCCAGGCCTGCTCGGTTTCATGCCCTGTTGTGAGCCTGGGGCTGGCGCCTATAACAGGTGCTCAGCAAACGTCTTGGAAATGATGAATCAGAGTATATGCCTTCTTATAAACAGTTTGGCCTGATTAAGTACTCAGGATTCCAAAGTCCTGTAAAGACTATGGCATCATTCCATGTAGGAATTCAAACTGAAACAAGCAAATGAAAACTAAATATCAAACAAAGAAACAAACAAAAAAAGCCAAATAAAATTCTTACTTCTTTCCCCTAGAATAACCACTTTAAAGAATTTTATTTTGGAATAACAAATATCAAATTCTTCTGAAAAGCAATTTATCATTTTTTCTATGCCCATCTTTTGGGGGGCCCTCCTTTGCTGTGCTACTCTAAACACAATGGATAGTTATGTATGTTACTATGTGGGCTTTCCTGTTACCTGGATAGTGTTAAGTTCCAGCTTCATCTTTTTTCTTTTCTTTTTAAAAAATTGTGGTAAAAGAGATATAAAAATTTTCACTTTAACCATTTTGAACTGCACAGTACAGTGGCATTAAGACATCACATTTTATGCGACCATCTCCACCGTCTATCTCCAGAACTTTCTTTCATCTTGCAAAGTTGAAACTACGTTTTTACTCTTCATGAAGGCTTCTACTTTTCTGCTCAGATCTGACACTGCCTTCTCGGTTTTACAGCCTGGCTGGCATCTAGCTGCTGTTTATGCAGAAATAGTCAGGTACAGCCCTTCGCTTTGGAGTGGCTTTTCTGGGGTCACACCATCAGAGTTTAGTAAGAGCACGTGGATCTGGACATTGTTGGAACCCAATGTAGTTGTATCCTTTCAGGGAAACCTGCAGTTGTCATTGTAAATCCTCTTCTGCAAAACACCTCCAGAATTCCTATTCGGAGTTCTGGTTATTTTTTGAAGGCGTAGCATCCAGTTGGAACCAATCAGAACTCCCAGAAATGCCCTCCAGCCCACACCACAGGGACAGATGCATCCCTGGGATGCTTCTGTCCATTGGGAGATCTCCGGCACCCAGGGCAGCCCAAGATGGGACTTTGTACCAAGGGGCAGCCACAGCTCAGAGGGGATGAGGAACATGCTGCCCAAGCAGCTCTTCATGTTTCATAACAACTCTAAGAAAAAAGGCCCATAAAAGTTTTTTTTCTGGCTCCTAAGAACTCGCACCTCTTGATTCTCACTGTGGCCGCAGGTGTGCTGTAGTCTGGTTTCTCCCCTCCTGCAGGAGACAGAGCCAGCAACCCAGGGTGGGGCTTTGCCGGACAGTTTCAGCCTGACCAGAGTTCATGGCACTGGAGATGCTTAACGTCTCCTGGAGTGGCCCCCATGACATTTCCCAGGACGGGGCAGTGAGTGCCATGGTCCTTAAGCGCTTCAAAGTTGGATTGTAATGATTTCTAGGTGTGGCTTCAACATTTCAGGAGCCCAGGTGGCCTCATAACCTTAGGAACAGGTGACATCCTTGGACCTGCATAAAACAAAAGTATAAACATGCCTGTTGCACTTTGCACTTGTTTGCCCAACATCCTCCCTCTGCCCCTTCTTCTTGGAGAGAATGACTCCTTCCCCAGCGTGGACTGATGGTAAATGGGGCCAGGCCAATCATATGACTCTACCTCCCCAACCACTGTGTCCTGCACAGGGACGGCTCCTTGGCCCAGGCTGGCGCAGTCAGAATCCTGCTCTGGGATTTTACATACAGAAGCTGCCAGAGGCAAACCCCTTGCCTCTGGGTTCTAGCTGCCTGATGCTGTGTCCCTGTGATGTGAGCACTCTTGTGATGTGGGAGAGAGTGAAGCGACATTCAGGAGGGAGTTGATGCAAGAAAAGGAGGTTCCACAATTTCAACCACAGTTTCAGTGTCATTCTTTCTAGGCATGTGTATGTGTAGCTTTTAGTTTTATTTCATTAATGTTTTTTCTCATGAAACTAAATCATGTTTATTGTGGAAAATCTGAGCAAAACAGAAATGAACTGTATAACCGCAACCACAGAGAAAATCAACATTACCATTATAGTCTTTTTCTTTCCAATCTTTTTTCTTTGCACATTTTTTTTTTAAGCAGTTTTGAGATTTTACTAAATATTTGTTTTGTCACTTTGAGCTTTTGTCCCGTATAGCGGCAAGCAGGTCAAAACAAGTTTTTAATTGATGGCCTGGGGCAGTCTGGTCTAAATTTAAAGAAAAGCAGAAGGTTGTGAATATTTTGCTGTAGGTTTTCTCTTTCTCTGGCAGGACTCCATTCCTTTCACCGTACAGAAATAGAAAGCTTCCTATGTTCCCCTGTAGCCAAGACTAAATGGCTTCATTTGTTTTTTTGATTCACCAAGGAAAATGGAAGGGACCTCTTTTCTTTAAAGTGAGAATAAATGTGAAAATCATCTGGGCTCTTTTTACTTCCACATACCATTCCCAATTTTAGTAATAATTAAGCACCTAAATAAACCAGGTGTTTCCATCATTAGGAAATTAAGTTTAATGACTTTCTGAATTTCAGATTAGCTTGTCCCACTATGTGGGGTCTTTGTGAGTGAAAACAAAACAAAAAGAAAAAAATATTTTTAATTAAAGACCAACATACTAATACAACAGGCAACGATTTATTAAAAAAAAGAAAAAAAAAGGAAAGAACTTTTTACTATATCCTATAGTTAAAGTAAAAATACCTGCATTAATATTTATTTACATACATACTTCATATATATATACATATGATATAACATTAAAATTATATGCTTCTCATGACAGAAGAATTAGAACGTGTGGAGGAGAGACTGCTCCAAGGCCTGACCACTGACTAACCCTCCAGCTGGACCCGGGCCAGAAGGGAGGTTGTTTGTCATGGATCCCCTTAGAGATGGTCTAATCCTAACTTATGTTAATTCTGACATAAATCAGCACCCTCCCCTGCCTTTTGTTATGTGCTGGTTTCTCAAATAGGCTGTTATCACAACCTGTCAAATATGTAAAGTGATTTTCTGTACCTGGACTAGTACCTGCAACTCTTCTCTTTATTGCCCTAAGTAATTCTTTGGCACCTACTAAATAGAGTTTATTAAGGAAAACTTACACCCAAGATGCACCTGTGTGTAAGTTTCTTTAATAAACTCTGTTAATTACCAGACTGGAGTGGCCAGCCTCTTTCTTTGTTTTTTCCCTGACCTCTGCTTAGGGAGGTAGATTATTTAGTTCCGGGTAATTTCCCTGGGTCCACATGTACTAACAAAATGTTCCTTTATATGGATGCAAAACTTTAGCACGATTTGAAATCACTGCAAAAAAACTTGCTTTATTTCATTTTTCAGACATCAAGTGTATAGTTTTCAAACCAGGTTCTAAAATGTGGAAAACCATATGCTATGCACAAATGACAATGGACTGCTGCAAATCATGAGCCAGGGGTCTTCTGCATTCTCATATACATCTTTGTAACCCTACAACAGTGTCGACCCTCAATCTGAGATGAGAGGAAATGACAAAGTGTGACGGTTTGTAGTTTTCATATGGATGTTCACAACGATGTTCATACAAAAGCAAAGACATGTCTTATCGTAGAAACAAAAAAGCCTATGAAATCACTCCAGAGGAGAATTCCTTTCTCCCTTTCTCTTACAAAATGAAACACAAAAATTTCTCCCAAAAAAACTCAGGGTGAAGCATCTCTGGCAATGATCAGCACACAGCAAGTGACAGAGAGAGAGCGTTTCCTTCGTGACAGCTCCTGCCTGATTTTGATGATTTCAAACACATCCTCTTTTGCAAAAGGCACTCATTGTCTTTATAAATTATTCAGTAGGATTCCATAGATGGGAGTTTTCCTTGCAAATATAAAAGAGATAAGCTCAGGACAAGGTATAATAGAGAAAAGAGTATAAGAAATATACATTTTGCTTAAATATGCCCTTTTCTTTAAAGGACAATCATTATAGTAGTTAAAAATATCATTAAAAAGTTAGAAATTCTAGTAAAATTATTAATAAGGAGCAAGGTAGTAGAGGATGAGACATGGATGGAGTTCAAAACACAGAGAGGAAGGATGCTAACTTTTCAAATGGCCAAAGGAAAGGGTGGCTTCCTTCAGTATGTGGGTACAGGAAGGAATATACCCAGAATCTCTGATGGGAAAGATGGGCTGCATTCCCCCTTGTTTCAGCATTCTGGCACTATTGTTCTTGCAGCCCCTCACCCATAGGTGGATGCCCATGTCTTACTTAGTGCTATCTGCTGGGGGAGCCACCCTCAGAGGTTCATCTGGACCTTGTGAAAGATGCCACACAGGAAGGGGGAAGGTTTTTCTAAGACATAATGTGCACACTTCTGAAGACCCTCACCTCGTCCTCCTCGTCTGTCCAGAAGCAGCGCAGGTTGTGTTTTGATCAGGGCGGGGATGACCACCATGGACCTGTTGCTGAGGTGTCGGGTGCAGGTGTCCATGGCATCTAGGATCTGCAGCAGCTCCTCCATGTTACTGTTGGGCATGAGGTTCTGGACGTCCTCCTTGGTGTATTATCCCCAGTAATGGCTCAGGGCCCGTGGGGTCTGTAGGGAAAACAGTTTCTCCAGGACTTCCGTGCCAAGCTAGTGGGGAATCAGGAGCTGCATGTCCCAGATGGTTTCACTCTGCATGATGTTGATCTAGAGGAGACAACAGGTCACACATAGGGTCATAAATGTACAGGAGGCACCAGCTTCTCAGGATAACAAAGGGCCTGAGCAGTGACAAAATCTATGCAGATGTTACAAGGAATGACCTAGGGCATTGATATGGATGGATCTAAAAAAAAAAAAAGCAGCCTGAGAGTGTCATAGGAGAGATGCTGAAAAGACTACCTCTGATTCTCTGATTCTTAAGAAAGGTCAATATAATAAAAGAAGAGAAAGAAAGGGAGAGAGAGACAGAGAGAGAGAGAGAGAGAGAGAGAGAGAGAGAGAGAGAGAGACACCAAATGCAATAAGTGATTTTTGACTGGATTTTGAATCCCAAAATCAATACATAAATGAATACAAATAGCTATAAAATAAATTATTGGGACAAGTGGTAAACACTTGAATGAGGAATATATATTCAATAACAGTATTATATCAATGTTATATTTCTGCACTGTGATAATTGATCACATTGTGGTTATGTGGGATAATGTCCTTCTCCTTGGAAGATACAGGCTAAATACTTAGGGGTGAAATGTCATGATGTTTGCAAAGTCATAAGCAAATAAACCAAAGAGAGAGGGATAAAGCAAATGTAGCAAAATGTAAATAATTGGTTAATTTAGGGGTAGAGTATATGAGGATTTATTGTACCATGCTTGCAACTTCTCCAAAGGCTTGAAGTTTTTCAAATAAAGATTTGAATGTTATAATATTATATTGTTATGTAAATTTTAACACACATAGGTAAAAAAGGTTACGGAAGATATGCCATCATGACACTGGTTGGCCTTGAGGAGGATGAGAGAGGAGAGAGGCTAGAGGCTACAGGTAATGGTGAGGGGACTTTAGCCCCACCTGACACATTCATTTCTTTAAAAAGCAAAAGCCAGAAAGAAAAAAATGTGAAAAAAATAGAAGCACCTTCCCCTTCTGGAACACTTATCTCACCCTCCTCTTCCCTCCCTGTTCTAGGCTACTTCTACAAATAATGGCGATGCAAGGTAGACTTTGTTCCCACAGGGAGGCTGAGATCTGGACCTGTTTGCACCAAGAGTCCTTTTCTACCCATCGTCTGGTTTAAATCTTTGAGCCACCCTCTGCAAATGATTCTGTTCAAATCTGAGTCTTAGACTTAAAATTCCTGGAGGGTAGAGCGAGAGTCCATTTAGTTCACAATAAAGCATTTGCTGGACACCATCTGAAATTCAGTCCTAGATGGATGCTGCCAAGTCCTCAGGGCCAGGGATGACATCCTGATAAACTGTCCTATATTGGAGGAGACCAAAGAGATAGATGGCAAAGTGCCATGTGGGGTCCTAGGCCAGAAAAGGCATCAGAAATAAAACGGGTGAAATTTGAATAAGACTTGAAGTTTAATTTAGAAGGCAATGATAGTACCAAAGGAGGGGTTGGTGGCCAGTCACAGTGGAGGCCACTTGACTTGGATTCCTCCCCCTTTTCCTTCTATGTTTTAGTCTTCATTTATTTACTTACTGAAGTCTCAAGGGCAAGGAGGAATGTGATGCCAAATAAAATGTATCATACTCTAAAATCTAGAAAGTTGTTGGTCAAATACCAGAAGACGAGATAAGGCTGTGCCAAAAGAGTGAGTTTATTATTATGGTTAAATCACTTTTAACATCCAGTGGCATCTTATCATGTGAGCTATGATCCTTCACCTCTCCTCATCCTTGGATTAAATTACTTTTTACAGTATTCCTGTTAGGGCCAGGAGATTAGCCAGCAGTTTCATTGAAGTCAGAGACTGACACAATCACTGTTTGAGATTCTATTTTCAAGGTCACTGACTTCTGGGTGACTTCGTTTTCATTTCAAGCCTACATGATCCACACAAACTAGCCAAAGGGTGAGACGTGGCACCTGAGGTTGGAGAGGCAGCTTCAGGTTTTTAAAATTCTCAGAACTGCTTCTGGTGTTTGATATTCAGAACTGCTCTCCTAGGCCCAGACGTCATCTCCTGATTTCTCACGTCATCTCCTGATTTCTTTCACATGATGGAGGAACGTGCAGCCTCTGCCCTTCATGAGGACGGGCATATGATGCAATTAGAACAGGGCTCCCAAGCCCCAGGCCAGTGCTGAATGTCACACAACCAGGAGCAAAGTTTCCCATTTTTTGGTCATTTCTGGCCATCGCTACTTGCTATGTCTTTGTGTCTCAAGATATCCTCGTATCCCTGCTGTGTCTTGATTATCTGTGAATCCAAGAGGTCCGATTGGAGCTGGCATCACCTATGGAGAGCAGGCACCCTGAAGGCTACAGAAATCACAGCTCAGCATCAGGTGGCCAGGGGGACAGGAGACAGGCCCAGTCACCCAGGGCAGCGGGAACTATTTTCCCTGACAGAAGCTGGAAAACAAACCACCCAAAGCAAAACAAAATAACAGCTCTTAGGGTGACTGGGAGAGCAGACACCGCAGTTCCGAAAATCACTTGAGGCTGTGTGATAGTCACACGTCTGGAAATATCATTGTAGGTGAGCAGTTTCCACTCTGCCTCCCCAGGCTCATACCATCTTCAGACAGTGGAATGTGGATGGAAGTGAAGCCCCTCCTGGAGCCCCTCCAAGACCCTCGCCTGGGCTCTACTGTGGAGCTGCTGGGCTATGGACCTGTGGTCCCCCTGGCTGGCCAGGGGGTTCAGCTGGTCCTGCTGCAGTGACGTCAACTGGTCGGGCCTGTTGAGCTTCCTCCCGGAGGGCAGTGTGAAGATTATTTTCTCACACAGGTGTGTCATTGGAGGGCAGACCTAGAGCACGCGGGACGCGGCACATGTATGTCAGCCGCGGGGACTCAGAAGGAGCCTGGATAGAAACTGTGCCGCCTGTCGTCCTTTGGCTGAGTTAGAGCTTTTTTGGTTGAGCCCTGGGCAGTTCTTTTTCAATGTTGCCCTTAAGCAGAAATGATCAAATATAAAATTCTGTAGAGCCTTTCATTCCTTTTGCTCATGTTAAATATGTGGTGAGGTCACCATGATGTTTTCGGAATCCTGGGCTCGATTGACCAACGTTCCCCAGCTCCCAGTGTGCTACCCCTCCCCCCTCACTCAGAGTGACAGTTTCAGCCGGGTGATGGGCACCTTATGAACAAATACAGAGGAAAAGAGAGAATCATTATTTATAATAGAGTGGGGTTTTACCAGTAAATTAGATATTCATGGGACTGTTGTTGAAATATGATTTCAAATTTGACTTATTTTTGCTAATTGGCTCGAAGTAGGTTTTTAATCTCTTACTTGGGTAAGTAGTCAGTCTATGTTACAGACTCATTTAACCAACACACCTTCCTACCTAAAAACTGCTGCAGCCATACATGGCACTTTGTCATTCATTAGGAAGTCCTCTCTGGAATCCTGTTTTTATGCCAGGTATACTCTACTCCCTATTCAAAGATCAAAATTTCCAAAATAAGTCAATTTATTTGGTGAGTTCTACCTGCCTGACTTCAGGAATTGGGGACCAGGATGTGAAGCAGACATCGTGCCCCACTCCAGCTCAAAACCTTTCAGGAAATCCTCACAGCCCAGGGAACACAGGCCCTAATCCCACCTGGTGGGGAGGCATTGGGTGCACCTCACAGAACACTGCTGCTCATCTGT
>NW_011889418.1:44379-45013 GCF_000151845.1 Pteropus vampyrus | reverse complement strand
AGTGGCATCTTATCATGTGAGCTATGATCCTTCACCTCTCCCCATCCTTGGATTAAATTACTTTTTACAGTATTCCTGTTAGGGCCAGGAGATTAGCCAGCAGTTTCATTGAAGTCAGAGACTGACACGATCACTGTTTGAGATTCTATTTTCAAGGTCGCTGACTTCTGGGTGACTTCGTTTTCATTTCAAACCTACATGATCCACACAAACTAGCCACAGGGTGAGACGTGGCACCTGAGGTTGGAGAGGCAGCTTCAGGTTTTTAAAATTCTCAGAACTGCTTCTGGTGTTTGATATTCAGAACTGCTCTCCTAGGCCCAGACGAGCTCACGTCGTCTCCTGATTTCTTTCACATGATGGAGGAATGTGCAGCCTCTGCCCTTCGTGAGGACGGGCATATGATGCAATTAGAACAGGGCTCCCAAGCCCCAGGCCAGTGCTGAATGTCACACAACCAGGAGCAAAGTTTCTCATTGTTTGGTCATTTCTGGCCATCGCTACTTGCTATGTCTTTGTGTCTCAAGATATCCTCTTACCCCTGCTGTGTCTTGATTATCTGTGAATCCAAGAGGTCTGATTGGAGCTGGCATCACCTATGGAGAGCAGGCACCCCGAAGGCTGCAGAAATCAC
>NW_011889418.1:38735-42905 GCF_000151845.1 Pteropus vampyrus | reverse complement strand
CACACTTTATATCTCCATGACTATTTTGTAGCTATCCATTTGTACTTCTTAATCCCTTTGCTCTTTTTCACTGTCCCCCCAAGTACCCCTCCTACCTAGTAGCCCTCAAAATTTTCTCTGTATCTATGAGTTTATTTCAGTTTCTGTTGTCGTTGCTGCTGTTCCTTTGGTTCTTTAGATTCCACATGTACGTGAAATCATGCAATATTTGTCTTTCTCTATCCGACCCATTTCATTCCGCACAATAATCTCCAGGTCCATCAAGGCAATATCTTTTTCCATCCCCTTCCTTTTAGCCTGTGTGCGTCTTTTAATCTGAAGTGAGTCTCTTGTAGGCAGCATATGCAGGGGTCTTGTTTTGTTATCCATTCAGCCACTCTATCTTTTGGTTAGAGCTCTTAATTCTTTTTCATTTGAGGTACTTGTTGATAGGAATGTAGTTATGACCATTCTTTATTCATGTTTTAGGTACATGTTTTTTCTTTTTAAAGAAGTCCCTCCAACAATTCCTGTAATACTGGCTTGGTGTTGATGAATTCCTTTAGATTATTTTTGTCCTGGAAGCTCTTGATCTGTCCTTAGACTCTAAATAATAGATTTTCTGGATAAAGTATTCTTGGTTGTAGATCCTGGGTTATCAACACTTTGAATATTTTGTGTCAAATCCTCTGTCCTGCAGTTTCTTTTCAGAAATCGGCTGTCAGTCTTATGGAGTCTTCCATGAAGGTAACGAATTACTTTTCTCTTGCTGCTTTTAAGATTGTCCTTTGTATTTAAACTTTGGCATTTTAATTATGATGTGTCTTGGTGTGGGCCTTTTTGGGTTCGTATTTTGGGGGGACTCTCTGAGTTTCCTGGGCTCGTATGTCTATTTCCTTTACCAGGTTAAGGAAGTTTTCCATCATTATTTCTTCAAATATATATTCAACATCTTGTTCTCCCTCTTTAGCTATCCCTATGACATGGATATTGTTACCCTTAATTTTGTCCCATAGGCTCCTTAAATTATTATATTCTTGGTTACTTTTTTATTGCTGTTCTGGTTGGGTGTCCTTGGCTTGCCCATCCTCTATGTCGGTGTTTCTATCTTCTTCTTCCTCCACTCTGTTGACTCCCTCTAATATACTTTTTATCTCAGATAATGTATTTTTCATTTCTGACTGGTTCTATTTTATAATTCTTATTTCTATTTTTACCTTTTTTTTTTAAATCTCTTTGTTAAAGTTCTCACTGAGTTTATCTACACTTCCCTTAATTTCATTGAGCATCTTTATAATCAGTGTTTTGAATTCTGCATCTGTTAGATTGCTTGACTCCATTATTCCTGGATCTCTGTTCTGTTCTCTCATATGGTTTCTGCTTCTCTGCCTTCCCATTTTGGCTGTCTTTCTGTGTCTGTTTCAATGTACTAATCAAAGCTCCTAAGTCTCCTGGTCTTATAAGCATGGCTTTGTGTAGTAGGTGTCCAGTCCTGAGAGGAGTTCAGCTGTAGGCCAAGTTTAGCCCCAGCCTGTTCCCCTCCAGGGCTGCCTGTTAAGATTCAGCAAGCAATCTACAGATGCTGTGCTTACAATTGCCTCAAGAAGCCAGAAACCGAGGTCAGCTGCCCCCAGTGTGCATCTTGATGCTGTTTAGTAAGTGGCACAGGACTCCACGAGAACACAACTAAATGTGGCTTAGGTGGGGCCGTGAGTTGGGGTAGGCAGAGTTTCAGGGAATCCACTGGGTGGAGTGACCTCTATTATTCAGTTTGATGACTTCTCAGCTATGGAGGTGCTGCATCCATGTATTGGGAGTGGGGAAGGCTCAACAGAGGAACAATGGATACCGCCGGCACTTCTGCTCTGGAGAGAGCCTCACCTCTAGCCCTTGCTCTGACAACTCAGTGTCCCCATGTAAGTCCCTGGTGCTCAGAGCAGCCAACCGGGTACTGGTGCTCAGAGCAAGCAGGTTCATTACCACAAAAGTCCGCTTGCAGACATGGCCTCAGGTCTTCGTCCCCCTCCCTTCCTACCTCCTCCTGTTGCAGGGTGATTTCTTATTTCTCTCCCTAGTTGTAGGGCTTCTGTTCATCTAGACCCAAGGTGACTCTGCTTGCTGTTTGCTTCATGTTTCCGTCTCAACTTGATGTGCTTGCAAGAGGGGATGAGTGAAGCTTCTACTACGCCATTTTGCCTGGTTCTTCGGCCTCATTTCTATTCTTTCTTTTTATTTTTTATTTTAAATTAAGTTTATTGGGGGTAACATTGGTTAATACAATTATATAATTTCCAGGTGTACATTATAATTTGACATCTGTATATTCTATTGTGTGTTTATCACCCAAAGTCCAGTTTCCTTCAGCTACCATGTATTGGATCCCCTTTACCGACTTCACCCTCCTCTATCCCCCTATATTTGATTCCCTTTACCCCCTCTACCTCCCCTCTCTACCCCCACCCCTTACCCTCTGGTAACTATTAGTCTATAGTCCATGTCCATGAGTTTCTCTGTTTGTTTGTCCTGTTCATTTGTTGCTTTTAGGTTTATATCCCACGTATGTGATATCATTTGATTTTCAACTTTTTCTGCCTAGCTTATTTCACTTAGCATGATTAGCATGGCAACAATTATGCCATGTTGTCGCAAATGGTAGTATTTCATCTCTTCTTATGGCTGAGTAATATTCCATTGTATATATGTACCACAGCTTCTTTAGCCAATCATCTATTGTAGGACACTCTGGTTGCTTTCATGTCCTGGCCACTGTGAATAATGCTGTTTTGAACATTGCTGTGCAAATATCTTTATGGATATGAGTTTTTAAGTCTTTGGGGTAAATACCCAGAAGAGGGATTGCTGGCTCATATGGTAGACCAATGCTTAGTTGTTTTTTTTTTTTGCCCCTTTTTAATTGCCCCACACACACACACACATACTTCCACCCCTGACCGAGGGATGTTGCCACTTCCCTTTAAGAACTGGATCTATGAAGGTGGGGCGTCTCCTCCCACATGCTTGCGGCATGCACCCAGGGCCTGGCGCACCTGGGGCCTGGCTACCCAGGGTATGGTCCGTGGCTCCACCTGGGGCGCAAACCCAGAACCTTCTGCATGTAAAGCAGACGAGCTAACCACTACACTATGGTGCCACTCCTCAATTCTATCTTTTGAGGAACCTCCATATTGTTTTCTTTTGAGGAACCTCCATATTGTTTTCCATAGTGGCTGTACCAATTTCCTGTCCCACCAGTAGCGTATGAGGGTTCCTTTTTCTCCGCATCCTCAGCCTCATTTCTTTTTAGGCAAATAGCCAATTGCGTTAGATCTTTTATTAAAGAAAATTTTCCCCATTAAATTGAAACAATATTGTTCTCCATTATATTTCAGTAGATATAATTTAATTCTATGCTCTCTAATCTATTGCACTTATTGATGGATTGATTTTTAAATTTTATTTATTGATCGATTACAGAAACTGTAATATGTTTTAATAAAATCAAACATATTAAAGATGTTAATATGATTTATTTCACTAAGATGTTAAAATAAAATAAAAAACAGTATTCTCAGTCCCATCAGATGTTCACTGGAACTGTTTTAAGTTTATATAACTTGGAAAAAGTGAGGCATTTAGTAAAATCTTGCCATTTAAGAACAGTCGCATTCCATTTGTTAATCTATTATTTTATGTGTCCTTCAATAAATTTTGTTGGTGACTTTTTTCTATTTGTTTGTATTTTCTAAATATTTTACAATGAGTCACTTTTGAATTGCTTTTATACTTTGTAAAGAGCAATTTTAGTTTAAATAAACCACTAAACTGTCAGAATTTCATGCACTCTAAGGTGGTCCACGTTGACTGTAACGACTCCATCTCACAGCCATTTCCTTGTTTCTCTACTCTTCCCACCTAGTCTCAGAGAAATAAAATAAAAACATGTGCATGCAGCCACCTAGTACTGAGGCCTCTGAAAAGCAAACCAAATCAATAGGGTAGGACAAAGAGATCAAATAGCAGGACCACTGGATTTTCTGGGCAAAGGTTCAGTTTCTGCCAGCTCCAGGTATACTCAGCAGAATAACCTGCCTCTGTGCTTCTTCAGGTGACTGTGAAGTAACTTCATTTTCATATTCAGAACAAATAGCTTATTTGAAATGCGAAGATTGTTCCCAAAGCTAAGAGAAGAGC
>NW_011889418.1:36919-38685 GCF_000151845.1 Pteropus vampyrus | reverse complement strand
TGTGAAGTAACTTCATTTTCATATTCAGAACAAATAGCTTATTTGAAATGCGAAGATTGTTCCCAAAGCTAAGAGAAGAGCGGTAGCCTAATCAGAGTGACACAGTCTCATCAGGTGTTTCCAGACTTGGGCCAGGCTCCTGCTGGCTCCAAAGGCTGGTTGGAGGCCAGGAAGTTCTGGTGACTTTGCATTGGCTCCTCCCTTCCTGCTGCTTGCTGGGCTCTATAACGTTACACTGGGCAAAGACCTGGAGACACCCGTGGACTCAGAGTCATGCAGATGGGTGCCTTTGGTCCCACAAAGGAGCAGAAGCACATTGTGGAAAGATAGCAGCTTTCCTGATGGAGGAAGGGTGAGGCCTAATATGCTCACCTTATAAGTTAGGAGAAGCGATAGTATTGCAGTTGATGGAGTAAGGACAGAGTGATGAGTATGAAAGATCTAAAAATATTAGTAGAAGCCCTATTTTTCATATCAGGAAGATAACAGATAAGTCTTTAGTTGAAAAAATATGATTTTGAATTATTAGCATACAATATAGAGCTGCAGGTTCAAACTTTTTTTGACATACACAATGTAAAAAAATATTTTTTCTCATTGTGACCCTGTGCACATCCATGTTTACAAATGAAAAAAGTTTTACACAACTACTTGATGTGAAATGCATTCTTAAATTTTCCATTGCATTCCACTCCACTCTACTCTCTTCCACTTCATGCCACTTTAAAAAGATTTGTTCAGGACCCCCTAAATGAAATTCGTGACCCACTAGTGGGTTGCAACATACCTTTCAGAAATATTGATCAGTGGTATGATGACAATTATCGAAATAACTGAAAGCTAAAACAGCTAAAAGAATTGAGAATCTGTATGTATATCTCATCACTACCATGTATATTTTAATAATATCTGACAAATTTATTTGCAAATTATATTTCAGTAAATTTCAGTAAATTTGAAAAACCCATAAAAACACTGAAAAGTTATCTCCGAGCAGTGGTTTCCATTATTCGATAACTTAAAAGGCTGTTGCTTTTTATCCTGTGCTATTTATTTCTGTTTGATTTCTTATCATGCATATTCATTGCTTTGATAAAAATAAAAAATACAACAATATAGTAACCAAAGAAAATAGGCTTTTAATTTTTTCTGAGACAAAATGACATAACATACTCTTGATGTGATGCAATGGGAAACATTCATCATTACCTATGTAGTAGTCACGTCTAAAAGACTTAATCTAAACCTCATCATAAACAAACAATCAGACAAATTGAATTATAAGACAAATTCCCATGGGAAGGGGTGAGCTTGAGGACACTACTGACAAAGCAGATTGGGCTTGACCGCAAGAAAAGAGTCAGCTGGGTCCCAAACCTCAGTCTTGAATCTCTAACCCTGAATCTCACTCTTGATGTTTTGATTTAGAAATTCTCAGTCTACCCGACTTGATTATACTGTTCCAAGCTGGGTAGACGACTGCAGCCTTGAAGGTAAAGATAGAAATATAGAAATGATGAAGAAATCAACCCCACAGTATTTACGATTTTGTGTTAAATTTAAGCATATGTTTCATAATCATTCGGGATAATGTGCATCACATATTTTGAATGTCTCTAATATTTAAGAGAATTTGGCATTAAGGAATCTGAGATTAGCCTTGTAATTTAGGTTTACATATGTAATTTGTTTTTAGATGTGAACTTAATTTAAAAGTTTTAAGAAATTTAATTTGTACAACTATTGTAAAGTTGGAAAGAACTGGA
>NW_011889418.1:31594-34293 GCF_000151845.1 Pteropus vampyrus | reverse complement strand
ATCCAGTGAGATGATACATGTGTAGCACCTGTAACACAGATCAACACAAACTATGTGCATCACACAGCTGCCTTCCCACCCTTTCTTACTTCTACCTAGGTTTTGTTTTTGTCTCCCCAAGGAGCAGCAACTTTGCCAGCTGGTGACATTTTGGTGTCTCCTTGGCTTTCTCTCACAACATTCTGGCATTTGTTACTTTCTTCAGTCTGCAAATCCCCAAATAGGCTTGCTTTTATGTAAGTGACCATCTAGACAACAGAGTCATGCTTCCTGACAATGACATTAGCTCTCAGAAGGGGATACATTTTGAAGCTTTCCCCACTTCAGTTCCTTCTGGTAGCAAAGCCACCATCTTCTGACATGACAGGAAAGTAGAGAGATTTTGAAGAACTAAGTTCCATGGAACATAAGAAAGCGCGGTGTTTGCCTCCTGACGGTCCTTTTGGAGAAGCTGGTCCCCACAATCAGTTCCCTTGAGTAGAAAGACGAGGATTGGGCCGAGAGAAGGCGGCTCTGAACCAAGGGTGGAGAGAGAACAAGAGAAGCAACCTCTTCGGGAGACTTGTTGCAACTCTGTGCTGATCGATGCGGGGGTGGCACATTTGGTCAAGCGCGTGCATCGCCCTTGAGAGAATCTTCTGCACTGAGTCTTGAGACCCAAGTCTCTCTAAGCACTGGCTGAAGGACTTTATTACACACAGTGAGCCTTGCTGATAATCTGGCAGTCCGGAGTCACATTTTATCAAGAGTCTACTTCCAGATCCTTTCAGGTATGGAAAATTGGCCATGAACAAGATGAGAGCACCGAATCCTAACCACCAGACCACCAGGGATGTTGCCATTAGCAAGAAGAATGGAGATATTACTTATGAGGGGTGAGTGTTGAGCAGCAGATAAAATCTCTTTATCCAGGGGAAGCTGTATGCCACTTGACATGTGGCTCCTTCAGTTTAGCTCAAGCGTTCCTGGGGCGCAATCTTCATATCCAATGAGATTTATAAAAATTTCAGATCACAGATCGGAATAGATTTATCTCTCTCTGTCTCTTGTCTGTTTGTCTATCTGTTTGTCTGACTCTCTCTCTCTCTCTCTCTCTCTCTCTCTCTCTCATACACACACACAAACACAGAGTCTCTGTCCCCACCCTCCAGTAGTGGTTCAGATCCTAGTAATCTTAACCCACAGCAGGAGAGAGCTGCTCCCTCTAGAGATGACACCAAGAACTTCAGGAGAAGCTGAATTTGAACTAGAAACACTGGCCTAGTCCACACACTTAAGCTGAACCTAATTTTTTTTTTTTTTTAATTTTAAAAACTTAGACATTTCCACAACCTAATTATTATGAACCTAATTATTAAATCTGAAAAACTGTTTTCTTCAGAAAAGAGACAGCCCATCTCATATCCCCAAGTTGAGCCAAAATGACAGTGGAAAATGGAGAACGAATGCGTGGCAATATTCTTACTAAAATGAGGTCTTAAGCATCATTAATAAGCATTGGCCTAGGAGCCAGACACCTCATGACTTGCCATCTGTGTGACTCCTCAAGGCTTCAGGAAAATGGTGATAGAAACGCCCTATAAGGCTTTCTTGTGAGTGAAACGAGGTGTCTCGTGTACTGCATTTTGCCCAGTTAGTACTTAATAAGCATTAGCAATATGTGTTAGCAACGTTATAATTACACAAATTATCAATTGATTTTGTTTATTATTGCTTCCCTAAATTTCAATTTCATTGCAATCCCTGCCCCTCAATGCTCCCCAGACATCCTTCCTTGTGGAGAGAGGAATTACAGAGAAACACAAACTTTAAAACATTTACTTTCAACTAGGGAAGAGATATAACACCTTGGTAATATCATGTACAGAAAAGGAATCCAGACACAACCTTCAAAATTGACATTGTTTCAGAAACTTTCTGAAGGTTTCTATTTTTATCTTCACAAAATTCCCTCATTCTTAAGGGGGTTCAGGATAAATTGTACCCTAGATTGCACAATCTCCTCGTGCTCACTACAGGTGTTTCTCCTTGGGGAAGGACAGGTAACAATGCAGCTCTGGGTATGAATTCGCTGAGTATCTCATGTCTGCAGAAGATGAGGAAAGACAGCACAGCCTGCTTTCTAACGAGGGGCCATGTGAGCAGAGGGATCAACCATGAAAACCATTAAGGAGCCTTTCTGTACCTCCAACGAACTTCGAGGTGCACGGGATCGATGCCTCCACGCAAATCCACTGTTGTTGCTCTGTATCCCTGCATCAGTAGATGTGCCCACACATTCCAAGAAAAAGGCGTGGGGTGAAGTTGCATCCTGGAGGCTAATGTTTGGTCTGTGCTACCTAGACCTGTGTTAGTCCAAGCTCTTTATGTCCATGAGGGCTGAGTCTCCAAGCAGAATGCAACACAGTTCTGCTATTTGCACATTTGTGATTGTGGACCTTTGTGTGTGTGACAAGGATTTCAGTGAGGCCCTTTCTCTGCTATCACCAAAGCAGTTCGCAGTGTGCTGGCCAATAGTAGGTGGACACGAGGCCCCTAGCCAGGCTAGACAACACCTGAAAGCCATCAAGGCAAAGGGATCCAGTCAGTTTCAGAGCAAGTGACCATAACAAAGCCACCACTCATCCCCTAACTTGAAACCAGAGCACGAAAGCAAGAACCCAGTAGAGAGACCGAGGTCGGGGTAGAGGCGCCTACCT
>NW_011889418.1:23510-25169 GCF_000151845.1 Pteropus vampyrus | reverse complement strand
AACTGGAGAGCAAGATCTCTCAAATCCGTCCTTCCTCAAAAAGCCAAAGTAGGGAGTTTTTATGCAGCTAGGGAGTAAGAGAGGGGCGGTTTCAGGGAAGTGAGAGGAAAGTCTGTGTGGCTTCAGTTACAGGTAACACTTTGTGCAACTAGACTCCCAGGCATCAGCAGCTGGTCCCAACTTTCTTAAAAGCATTCATTCTTTCTGCAAAACAAACTCATAAAATCTTGCAACTCTAACTTTAGCTTCTCCTGCTTGACAAAGAGACAGTACATCAACAATTTACAATTATATTGTGAGAACAATGAGTGCTAGGTTGAAAAACCAAGCTTCTGCAAAATATCTAATAATCGTGAATCTGTGATGTTATCTTAAAGCAAAAGCAGAAACTAGATATCTTATAACCTTTGTTATTGTTTAAACTATCATCTATCATCGTTTTGCATGTAACTAGCTATATTTTTCCATTACCTCAAGCAAAGTGTGCTTCTAAACAATTCTCCTGGAGCTCGCTTTATGGGCAGGCCTTCAGAACATGATAACATACATACCTTCTTAATCGTTCACTATGAGCCACGTGACAACCAAAGGATTGAAACATTTTGTTCAGACCTATACTCTTATCTCTAGGCTCTAGGATCTAATGCCTAAACATGTTTACTATTTTCTGTCAGCTTCACTATAAATGTATTTTGCTTCCTTATGACTTTAATAACTTTTTCTTTTCTGCATATTTTATTTTAAGGATACACTATTATGATACATATGATGTACGAACTCCGGGTTAATCAACTGTTTATGTTATCGATAAGGTTTCCAGTCAGAAGCAGGCTTTTAGTAGTTAAGATTTGGGAGAGTCAAAATTATACACAAATTTTCGACAGCAAGGATAGCGAGCACCCCTAACCCTGTGTAGTTCATGGGTCCATTGTATTTATACTCGTGTATTTGCGAGCATTTAAAATCATGGAGATATGGTTCAAATAATGTCAAATGGAAACACAAGGCATGAATATTACATGTACGAATAAGCAACTATGTTAAATCTACGCACTTAAAAATTCTGCATTAAATTCTACATATCAAAGAGTTGATCTTCCTGTATGTTGTGGTAGTTTTCCAACTTTTCTGCCTAAATTTCTACATAGACAAATGCTTACCTTTTTATTTTTTAAAGACATGCCGACAGAGATGGAGCCCACTGTTGTCGCTGCCTTCATAATTGCCTATTCCCACTTACAGATGTTCATGAAACCAGTGTCACTGGCAGCAGAATACATAGTTTTGTGTTTGCAAGATTCGTTCTGTCACAGGAAAGGAGAAGAGACTTGATTTCTACCACCCACCACACACAAAACATAAGTTTAAGACAGTTTGTAGCTTAATGATTTCCAAGTCAAGTTTGTTATAAAGCATCCCAGAGGGTGAAATGCTGTTGGTTGCTTTAAAATTCAAAAATTAGCTGGTGTCCATTTAATGAGACACTCTCGGTCTCACCTGGTCATAAGACGTTATTCATTTTGGAGAAATTCAAACTATATATAGAAGAGTATGTATATCTCCACATAACACAAAAGTAACAACAGCTACGTGGTAACCATCTAATCAGAAAACTGTGCAAGGTAATAAATTTTAATACCTTAGAGTTTGCAGGCAGAG
>NW_011889418.1:20974-23460 GCF_000151845.1 Pteropus vampyrus | reverse complement strand
CCACTCATCCCCTAACTTGAAACCAGAGCACGAAAGCAAGAACCCAGTAGAGAGACCGAGGTCGGGGTAGAGGCGCCTACCTGCCAGCATGGAAGCCAGGGGCGAAGGTGGGGACGTGGTGGAGATTGGGGAGATGTCTGGGCGGTGTCTTCTGATGAAGCTCCACACTTGAGAGATTCCACTGGAGTGGTTTTCCAGATCTGAGGGGCTGAACAGCTTGTTTGGTTCTCGGCTAAAGGTATGTGGTTGTGGTTGCTGGATGAAGAGTCCCCAGTTCACATCCTGAGCATGAATAAAAGAGGGCCTGTTATTCACAGAGAAAGAGAAGACTGAGCAAAATCAAATGCTGATTCTCATGCTTCAGATCCCCCAGGCTGCACACCTCTGGTATGCGACTTTCACCAATGTTGCAGATACATTTTGCTGAGTCCTTATTTAACATTTCGAAAATTCATGTAAAATGCACATGACGTGCTTTTCACCATTTTAACCATTTAAAGTGGATAATTCGGAGGCTTTCAGTACATTACAGTATTGTACAACCAGGGCTACCGTGTAGTTCTAGAGCATTTTATCACCTCAGAAGGAAACCGGCAGTGACCAGCAGTCACTTCCCACTCTCCTGATGCACCTTCGGCAACCACCAATCTGCTCTCTGCGTCAATGGCTTTTCCAGTCTCCATTGAGTTTTGATGCATAAGGGACTGGGTGGAGTAATTCCTGTAAAGCAATCATATGAAGAGTGGAACTGGGTCAGCCCTGTTAGATTGGCCAGGGGTCCCCCCCTCCAGTGCGGTGGGGTCTAGTTCCTTTATGGAATTGTGATGTGCAAGATGACCAGAAGGAGGGCATCACCAGGTACAAAGCTGAATGCTGGGGAGGGGGACTGGGGGACACAATAATCTTTCCACTTTCTTCTTTCTCAGTCTTACAGAGAGAAGCAGGGGTCTCCCAACACTGGATAATTCACAAATTTACTCATTCATTCATTTATTCATTCATTTTAACGAATTTAATTTTAATTTTAACTTTTATATTTCAATTACAGTTGACATTCAATCTTATTTCATATTAGCCTCAGGCGTACAGCATAGTGGTTAAACATGTATATAATTTATGAGGAGATTCCCCTCCCCCGCCGCCCCACTCCGATTTGTCTAAAACCCATCTGGCACTATACAGAGTTATCACAATGTTATTGACTATATTTCCTATGCTGTACTTCATATCCCTGTGACTGTTTTAACTACCAATTTGTACGTCTTAATCTCTTCCCCTTTTTCACCCAGCCCACAACCACCTTCCCATCTGGCAACCACCAGTGTGTTCTCTGTATCTATTACTCTGTTTCTGTTTTGTTTATGTTGTTCGTCAGATTCCACATGTAAGTAAGATCATATGGTAATTGTATTCCTCTATTTGACTAAAGTCCATCCATATTTTTGCAAATGGTAAGATTTCATTAAACTACTAGAAGAAAACATAGGCAGTGCTCTCTGACATTGCTCTTAATCATAGCTCTTCTCATGTATCTCCTCGGGCAAGGGAAATGACAAAACAAACAAACAAACAAACAAACAAACAAACGGGACTACATCAAACGGAAAACTGTTTGCACAGAAAAGGAAACTATCAACAAAATGAAAAGATAACCAACTGAATGGGAGAAGTTTGCCAATGATACATTTGATAAGGGGCTAATATCTAAAATTTACTAAAATCTCATACAACCCAACACCAAAAAAAGTGAGCAATCAATCAAGAAATGGACGGAGGACCTGAATATACATTTCTGCAAAGAAAACGTACGGATGGCCCACAGACATATGAAAAAATGCTCATGTCACTAATCATCAGAGAAATGCCAATTAAAACCACAATGAGATACCACCTCACACTAGTCAGAGTGGCTATCATCAATAACTCAAAAAATAGCAAGTGTTGCTGAGAATGTGGAGAAAAGAAAACCCTCATTCACTGTGGGCGGGATTGCAAATTGGTGCAGACACTATGGAAAACAGTATGGAGATGACACAGCAATTTTACTTTTGGGTATTTATCTGAAGAAATACAAAACACTAATTCGAAAAGATATATGGACCCCTACTTTCACTGCAGCGCTATTTACAATAGCCAAGATGTGGAAGCAATCTAAGAGCCTATCAATAGATGACTGGATAAAGAAGAAGTGGTACATATATACAATGGACTATTACTTGATCATAAAACACAAACTTTTTTTTTTAATGGAAAACAAGGACCTGTTGGAGCTGCGACATGCAGCCTGAGGCGAATTCCTTCTCCTCTACTCAGATGAACCCCTCTGCTTTTACTTGTTAACTTCCATGCATCCTGCCAAATGTATCTTGCTACGATCTCTACCAGAACTTTCCTCCCCAGCAGGCTCAGGCCACGAGTGGTTCTCCCTACCAGACTGCAGGGTAATTGTGTGATGCTCTTCCCCTCTAGACTAGGAGACAACGTGA
>NW_011889418.1:20468-20924 GCF_000151845.1 Pteropus vampyrus | reverse complement strand
TTTAAAGTGTTCATATTTTAGAAGCACAGCCGGAATGGTAAGATAAAGAGCTCCGTGTACCACGCGTGGTATGAATAGAACAGCTCTGAGTCCAGACCTCCATTGTCCTTAACATACTGGAGAGCATAATCCATTCGGCCACCGTTGCAGCCCTCATTGCCTTCAGACCAAGAGCAGTCCACCGGGTTCTGCTCACTCGAAAAGTAAGTTTGCCACTTCTACAGACCATTTCTCCTTCAAGGGGACCAGTTGAACTAACAAGCCAATAAGAACCACACTGACTGAAAGAAAATGAAAAATACCTGTCTACAATGGCAAATTGCATATTGTTCAACTCTAACATAGAGGGTACAAACTGGTATTAAAAAAATTTATTTTTATTTTATTCCAGTTTTATTGAGAAGTAACTGACACACATGACTATGTAAGTTTGAGGCATTAAACGTGAAGGTTTGA
>NW_011889418.1:18295-19734 GCF_000151845.1 Pteropus vampyrus | reverse complement strand
CAAGGGGATCTCTACAGTGGTGCTTTCCCCTTTTTGTGCTTCCGGTTCTGGAGTGAGTTCATATTTCGCCAGTAATTCGACAATGGCCTTCAAAGAAGAGAAAATTGAATGTTATAATGCAAGAGGTAACTTTGGTAAAGTAGTGAGGAGAGGGAGCAGAAAATCTTTAGCAGTCCATGCCACATTCCTCGTGTCACGCATTGCTGTGGTGACATTCTGATATTTTTTGCTTTCTCCTTTACCGTGAAGATGCTTGTCAATCTCTTTGCAATTTTCTCCAACACTGCTTTCTTGAGTTTATCTTTAAGCTAGAGAAAAACATATAGCCTATCATTTTTATTTCTATTTAAAACCAACTCACCTTCACCAAGGAGATTTGCAGACATATAGGAAGAGAAACCACGGCAAGGGACGGCTTTGTACTTCTGGGAGCTGTGCTCCAGCACACGCACAACAGGGATGCATGCCCCATCGTGCTCAGTAACAGGTGCCATGAAGCTACGCCCTTGGTAAGAGCCCGCCGCAAGAAGCTGCTCTCTGCTGTACACTCCCACCAGCTTAGACTATTCTCTGTGGGGATCCTCTGGACAATTTCAGAAGTTAACGACCTTGTCAAACACTCCCCTGGGCTCTGCCTTCATCAGGTTTAATTGTGCATCTACACTGTGGTCAACTGTTGGAGCAGCTGAGGCTATTCCCAAGCAAAGGAGAGTCAGGAGGATGTAAGGATTCATGTTCCAAAAACCTAGGAAGGAAAGAGAAATGTCTGATTAGAACAAACCTAAAAAGCCATCTTATTTTCTGCTGAGTCGTTATAGCCACTACGGTGAGATAAAAACACTTAATTTATCCTCTCCAATATTTACACGAGGACTGCGGAGGAAGGCGAAGGACGTGGGTGGAGAAAAGCAGACTAAGCGGATGTACTGGATTCAACTACTGAAATGGAAGGCGGCCGGACAAGGACTCTAGGAACTGAAGGGTGTGAAGGTATCTTATGTGCCAGAGGCTATAACTGCGAACCAAGAACAAGATTGGTCCAGGCATTTACCTAAAGTACTGAGGTGTCCCAGGGAAACATCACTAATGAGGACGCCCTCCGGTAGGGACGAAGATCCCAGGTGTTAGGTGGCCACCACACACTTTTCTTCTTGACTATTGTATGGAAGGGGTGAGATATGCCTTCGAACCATCTCTTTTTGAATTGAAATCTTTGCAAAGCCTTCCTAGGGAGGATGGCAGGAGTGCAACCAACATTTGGGCTCTGCCTCCCACACTCCCACTTCCTGCCCCAGACCAGCATAGTGGTCACCTGGCATGATGGAGCCCAGAAGTAGCACCCTCCCACACACTCCCACCACCAGTTTCTGCACCCTGACAGAGCCCAGACCATTGGCCAGGGACAAGGGATACTGGTGCTGTAGGCAGGACAGGGGGAA
>NW_011889418.1:17627-17879 GCF_000151845.1 Pteropus vampyrus | reverse complement strand
TGTCCCCTTGTACTCAAATTGTTTTTCTATAAATACCGTTGTTACTAAATCTCTCCCAAAATACAGGTTTGTGTGCTTGATCTGCTACTAAGCCAAACCCTGAGGCACTGGTGTTTGGAGATAGAGAAAGATTTATTCAATTTGGCCAAAGAAAGAGAACTGGAGAGCAAGATCTCTCAAATCCGTCCTTCCTCAAAAAGCCAAAGTAGGGAGTTTTTATGCAGCTAGGGAGTAAGAGAGGGGCGGTTTCAG
>NW_011889418.1:15803-17577 GCF_000151845.1 Pteropus vampyrus | reverse complement strand
AAGAAGCTTATAGGGAGCCTCAACTGGATTTTCGGCATAACCCTGCGTGTCCTTTAGTTCTAGTGTTTGGTTAAAATCTCAGGAGGCCTGAGAACGGTATAATCTAGTCTACTGGTTCCTGTTTATTCCACGGCAAAGGAGGAGTGGGGTGGAAGAAGGCAGATCCCACAGGCAGACGTGTGCTCACTGTTTCGGGATGGGTATAGCTGGGTTTTGGAGGAATCTGGAGTGGAATGGCAATGCCGGAAACATGGGGGTCCAGGCCCTAAACCTTGCGGGAAAGGGGCGGGACTGCTGGGTCTCCAGAGAAGAAGTGGCAGTTGTCACACTCCTTTCCTGCCTTGCCCGGTCAGGGAGTCTTCTTCTCCATCAAGCCTTTCTCAAAACCAACAGAAAGAAGTTATTTACCGAAAAATGTGGTGTAATAAATGGAGGCTAGCTGGAGAGTGGAAACCGCTCTTATCCCCCCACTCTCTGTGTCATGGATTACTATGTCTTCCTCAATATCCAACCTACTTTTTTTTGAGATTTCATCTAAGAAATGAACTTGAATGGCTTTTACTTCAAGGATTTTTACTTCGATTTACATTTAATGTCGGATTAAAAAGATGATTGTGAAAATGTTTTAACTAGAAGAAAATATATTTCTGTATTAAATATTAACGTCTATAATTAAGAATGTAAGGAATCCAAATCAGAAATGTTGTACGTTTGTCCTTTCTTATTACCTAAAAATACCTATTAATTATAGAACATACCTTTTAGAAACAATCATTCTTACCCGATGTCCCTTCCACATCGCCCTTTTCTCCGCATACTTTTAATTCTTTAGATAAAAATAGAATCACAGTTCATGTAGACTAGTAAATTATTTTCTACTTACAATTAAATTGATCAACTTTCTAGAACCACAATCAGACACATCTTTTTTACTGTGATAAAATGTACATAACATGTGTATTATTTTTTGTGACCGGCTAGTCTACTTAACATAACGTCCTTAAAGTTCATCCATGTTGTACCATGTGATAGAAATTCCATTTTTTAAAAAAGTGAATACTATGCCTTGTGTAAATGTAGCATGTTTTGTTACTGCAGCCATCCCCAGACGGACATATGAATTATCTCCACATTTGCCCATTTCGAATAATGCTGCTGTCAACATGGTCGTATAGTCGTTTGAGTTCCTCTTTCGATTCTTTGGGGTGTACACCCAGAAATAGAAAGAATTGCTGGATATGGTAAATCTATGTCAATATGTTTCATGTTTCCCACAGCAGCTGCACCAGTTTACATTTCTATCAGCATTGCCCAGTAATCTAATCTGACATGATCCGCAAATATTTTCTCAAATTCTGTGAGTTGCCATTTCATTAAGTTAATACTGTTTTGGGATGGATATTGTAAAAGTTTTTGATTGTATCTAATATGTTTATTATTATTTTTTTGCTTGCCTGTTCTTTTGATGTCTTATGCCAGAAATTACTAATCATTTACTATCATGAGCTTCTTCCTTTGTATTTTCATCTAAAGTTTTATAGTTATAGTTCTTAAGTTTGGGTCTTTGATTCATTTTGTGTTAATTTTTATATGTGATATACAGTAAGAGTCCAACTTCATTCTTTTATATGTGGATGTTCGATTTGTTTAGCATCATTTGTTTAAAAGACCATCCTTTCCCTATTAAAAGCTCCTGGCAACCCCATACAATTAAAAAAATTAATTTATTAAAAATTTTATTTTAAGGTCTTTGAGGAAATAGAAGCTCTTCTCT
>NW_011889418.1:15397-15753 GCF_000151845.1 Pteropus vampyrus | reverse complement strand
CCTATTAAAAGCTCCTGGCAACCCCATACAATTAAAAAAATTAATTTATTAAAAATTTTATTTTAAGGTCTTTGAGGAAATAGAAGCTCTTCTCTCTCAAATAACTAGAGGCTGGAGGTCTTAGGTCATTACAAAAGTATGTTGTAAATGACCGGAGGCTTAAACAAATATTTTTCATACACTGGATTTCAGCACAATCAATCATTCAGGAAATCTAAGCACGTATTGTAACATATGGTTCTACAGTGGCCCTTGGGTCACAGCTCCATCAGATTGCACAGGGTGAAACCTTGCTACTGCATGATCACCTGCACCTTAGGCGATAGCCTGACAGGAGGCTGGGTGGCAGGTGCTAC
>NW_011889418.1:14088-14366 GCF_000151845.1 Pteropus vampyrus | reverse complement strand
AACAGTTTCTCAGGCTCAGCCTTTCCATTTAAAATCTAAAATTGCCACAGTAATCTTGACTTTACAGCAATGGGCACAGAACATGGTAGATGTATGTCAATAAGATCATGGCAAGTATCTTGGAGTAGTAGATGACATGGGAGCTGACCTGTGGCGCTTCTCCTCACGTCCCTCATTCCCACTCCCAAGTCTGCAATCCATAAACTCTCCTTTGGAGGACAGAGGGCTCTTCTGTAAATCCCACCTGTGTTGTGCCATCCGCTTGACGTCTCCTCCTA
>NW_011889418.1:11285-14038 GCF_000151845.1 Pteropus vampyrus | reverse complement strand
GAACCATCTGGCCCAGGATGCTGTTTTAATAAAATCACTTAAGGGCAGTAGTCGTTGCTTCCTTGGATCAGAAGTGTGTGTTCTACACTGAGCGCTTACATGCTATTTCATCTGGCTATGTTAGCAGTGATGCTGAAGGAGATCAGATTCCTTATTCAGAGGGTATAAAGTAGAAGCTGGGTTCCTCAGTGGATCTTATGGATTTGAGCATGAAATTTAGAGGTGCTTGACCCACAGCTACAGTTCTGCATCAAGGACAATTAAGCAAGATAGGGAGGCAGCAAACATGGGGATTGTGGGGACAGAGGGCAAAACAAACCTAAACCAGAAGACTGGAGTCAGTGACTCAGCAAAATGTAAAATGTTTACATTGAGAAGATTTTCTTGGTTTTGTTTTTTTTTTAATTATATTTATTGGGATGACACTGTTTAATAAAATTATATAGGTTTCAAGTGCAAAGGCAATAATACACCGTAATGTATTGCATTGTGTGTTCACTACCCAAAGTTAAATCTCCTCTGTCACCATATATTTGATCCCCTTTAATTTTCTCTACCTCCTCCCCTCCACCCTTTCCCTCTAGTAACCTCTGAACTGTTTTTCTTGTCCATTAGTCTCTATTTGTTTGTCTCATTCGTTTGTTGCTTTCAGTTTTATATCCTATATGTGAATGAAATCATACGGTTCTCAACTTTTTCTGCCTGGCTTAATTCGCTTAGCATGATAATCTCAAGATCCATCCATGTTGATGCAAATGGCAATATTTCAACTTTTCTTAGGCTGAGTAATGTTTCATTGTATATATGTTCCATATCTTTTTTATCCAGTCATCTATCGAAGGGCCTCCGTTCCACTCACTATAGATGAGGTTAATACCAATGACCTCATAAGGCTGCGTTAAACGTTAAGTGAGGCAACACCGGTGTTAACGGAGCTAGCCACCTCCAGAATTTCTCCTTTGAAAATAGAAATGTCCTTGAGAAAATGACATTTAATCCAAAAGCCCACTAACATTGCAGTGACTACTGTTGCCATTAAGTATTGCCTATTGCTCTTGTTTATTGTATATCTGTACCACATCTTCTTTAGACAGTCATCTATTGATGAACACTTTGGTTGCTTCCATATATTGGCTGTTGTGAACAGCACTGCAATGAACATAGGAGTGCATAGATCTTTAGTGTTTTGGACAAGAAACAGTTTATCCATTCATTATTCATGGACAATGAAGTTGTTAACATATCTTGACTACACACACACACACACACACACACACACACACACACACAAAGGGGTATCATTCTGCCATTAAGCAAATAAAATAAAATTTTGCATTTTGCTGCAAAATAGATAGGGTTTGATGACATTACTCCAAGTGAAATCAGTTTGACCAAGAAAAGCAAATATCATGTGGTCTTTCTCATATATGGATATTTAAAGCAAACAAATCAAATCAAAACAACCAAACAAAGACAAAACTTATAGATAAGAGAACAGATTGGTGGTTGCCAGAGGTAGGGGTGGGGATTGGGAGAAATAAATAAATGAGTTAAGAATGTTAAAAAAGAATAAAAATTAAATTTAAAAAATCTGAGGGGCGAAACAAAACCAAACCTATAGATTCTTTCCCCTATCTTATCTCCTGTTCTACTTCAGCCTCAATTCCAACTTTAGCCTGAGCAGAGAATTTACTTTCTCTAAACCTGCAAGGAAAATGATCAAGAGAATCTAAAACGTCTTCAATTGCTCGTACACAGACAGGGTCGTTCAAACTAGGTTTTATTTTCTTTCCTCTGTTTTCAGATGTACTAGCATGCAGAGAAGTTTCTTAGTAAAAGAAGTTTGATTCTTGCTGAGCTTAGCGAAGGCCGCAAGGAGTAACCAATACATTCTTACATTCTAAAGATTTTCTGCAAAGTTTCCTAATGTTCCAGCCTTGTTCGGTGTTATCTATATCTCCAGTTTCAATAGGTGACAGGTTAACCAGGAGCTTTTCTTGCTGCTATCTACCATACTGCGGCTCAGCCAAATGCCTGTTTTATGGATTCTTATTTATAGTACCCTATTTCTACTGGTTTCTCCATTAGACAGTAATCTTTGAAATAGTTAATATGTTCTCTATGTGAAATGGGGTAGTTTTTCTCAAAGCGGAGCTACATTCCATCAAAAGTTTAGTGTAATTGGGATTAATCTAATTGAGGGACGTTGTCACACCCAGGTGCACTTTCTTTTCGTCCATCCATTCTCTTTGTCGTTGGCTTTCTTCTCAGAGTTTTTATACTCACTTTTGGCAATTATAGACTTCTGTAAGTATGAGGATGGTAGACTCAGGTACAGGAGAAAGCCTCTTGTCTAACGGCATAACATTGCTACTGGTTGGCTGACCGAGACATGAGTTCATCTTAAATGGATCACTGTGGATTGCAGAGATTGATCCGATCTCCTGATCAGTCCTGGAAGAAGGTTTGGCCAGCTGCATCCGAAGTGCCTTCAAGAAAGAGGACGTGATGGGGGAAAAAATGCACGGCCAGGTCAAATGGAAACTGCATGCTTAGCTTTATAAGAAATTTCTTGGTTAATGTGATCAAAAGGTACAAAATTTCAGTTATAAATAAAGAATTCTGAGGTATAGTGGACTGCTTGCAGGGTGACTGTCGTTAACAAAACTGTATTATGTACCTCATTTTATTATGCTTCTTTTTATTGTGCTTCACAGATACTGCATTTTTTATAAACTGAAGATAAGAACTTC
>NW_011889418.1:10840-11235 GCF_000151845.1 Pteropus vampyrus | reverse complement strand
TAACAAAACTGTATTATGTACCTCATTTTATTATGCTTCTTTTTATTGTGCTTCACAGATACTGCATTTTTTATAAACTGAAGATAAGAACTTCCACCAGTAAACAGGTAATGATGTGCTGAAGGCTCAGATGACAGCCTTTTTTAGCAGGAAAGTATATTTAATTAGAGTATGTATATTGTTCATGTAGACATAATGCTATTACACACTCACTAGACTACACTATAGTGTAAACATGAATTTTATATGCACCGGGAAACCAAAAACAATGCGTGTGACTCACTTTATTGTGATATTTGCTTTATTGTGGTGTCTAGAACCCAACCCACGATATCTCAAGATATGACTATCTCTGAAAGTTGTTAGGAGAGGAAATCTTAAGTGTTCTCATCACA
>NW_011889418.1:8555-10790 GCF_000151845.1 Pteropus vampyrus | reverse complement strand
TTTATTGTGGTGTCTAGAACCCAACCCACGATATCTCAAGATATGACTATCTCTGAAAGTTGTTAGGAGAGGAAATCTTAAGTGTTCTCATCACACAAAAAAGTAAATTGTATAAACCTGAGTCTTGTTGACTGTTTCTTTTGCTGTTGAAAAGTTTTTTAGTTTGATATAATCCCATTGATTTATTTTTGCTTTTACTTCCTGGAAGCTTTGAGGTCAAATTAATAAAATCCTCTCTAAATCCAAGGCCCATGAATTTAGTACTTACATTTTCTTCTATGCAATTTTGTTTCAGGTCTTATATTCAGGTACTTGATTCATTTTGAGTGATCTTTGGTGTACGGTGATAGAATGCAGTCGTTTCATTCTTTTGCAGGTGGCTTTCCAGTTTTCCCAGCACCGTGTATTGAAGAGGCTTTCCTTTCTCTATGATGTGTTTTTGGCTCCTTTGTTGAAAAACATTTGTCAATAAATACAGGGTTTATTTTCGGACTCTCAATTTTGAGACAACCATCTGAGAATATATTTGCAAGTAATGTTTTCAATAAGGCGCTAATATCACACAACTCAAGAATAAAAAAACAAACAAACAAAAAAACAATGCAATTACAAATGAGCAGAGAACCTGAGCAGACACTTCCCAAGGAGACAGATGGCAGACGGAAAAAGTTGAAAACAATCTGATTTCACTCATGTGTGGTATAAAACTAAAAGCAATAGGTAAACCTGACAAACGAACAGAGACTCAGGGACGCTGACAGTGGATTAGTGATTACCAGGGGGAAGCGGGAGAGGGGAAGGTAGACAGAGTAAAAGGGATCAAATATTTGGTGACAGAAGGAATTGTAACTTTAGGTGGTGGACAAACAATGCAATATTTATATGACATACTGCTGAACTGTACACTTGAAACTGGTTTCATTTCATTAACCAACGTCACCCCTACAATTTTAATAGTTTTCGAAAAAAAGAAAAAAGAGATGAAAAAAGAGCAAATCTTAAATGTAGTCATCATAAGAAAAATAAATTGTAAGTATATGACGTGAAGGATGTTAATTAAACTTTTAGTGGTAATTGTTTTGTAATGTATACAGATACCGAATCATTATGTTGTACACCTAGAATTAGTACGATGTTACATGTCTGTTATAGCTTAGAAAGTTGGAAACATAGAAACTGCTAAACTATTTGCTAGAATAGCTATACCATTTTACATTCCCACCAGCAGCGAATGAGAGATCTATTTTCTTTGCATTCTTACCAGCATTTGGTCTTGTCACTATTTTTTATTTTAACCAATCGCCATATAGTGATATATCGTCGTGATCTTTATTTGACTAGCCCTAATTTCTGATGGTACAGAATAGATATTCGTGTGCTTATTTGCAATTTAGATATTTTCCTTGATAAGAATAAGTTGTCAGGCACTCGAACTTTATATGTATAATGTACGATGTCAGGAGCTAATTCGGAGTCCAACACGATGGCTGCTGTCATTGCATAAATTTATCAATGGTTTATCTACAGGCATTGGTCCTGAAAGTGGCTCATTTACACACTGTGTTAATGAATTTTTGATGTTCAACAGTGCCATCTGATAGAGAAATATAGCAAAGAGTGTCATCTTTCTCTCAAACATCATTTTTGTCATGGCATTTGTGGCTGCTTTGATGAGCTTCTCAGTATGAGTGTGGATCGTGGTTGTTTGTGCTGCTGGGAGACTGTCTCTGTCCCTCTGCAGTTTCAGGCTCTTCTTTGTATTTAGTGACAGGGCACACTGAAGTCACGTGGGAAGGCATTAGGAGTGATTTTAAAACCTACACCCAGCTGCTTTACTAGCAAGCCACTTTGCTTTACGTGAAGCCATAAGAAAGCATTAAAGGCTTTGTGTTGACATTCGACAAAATTTTCTAATGGAAAATACCCTGAAGCCATGGAGCCAGAGGTCTGCTGTCCCAATAAAATCTATCTTTCAGGTTTCATTGTCACATGTTTCTACGTAACATGATTAACTTACTTACAGTTGGCTGCACATGCAAAGTCATAGATTGACTGTATTATCTCAGCCCATGTAAGTACACATTCTATAATAACACTCCTTTTTTCCACTATTTATGTATCCGATTATAACTTGGTATGAGAAACTAAGTGACATCTTTCTTGTCCCTTCCTCCCCTCACAATTGTAAATAATGTCAACAGCCAGAGTTCAGATAATCTCTAGCTATGAGGCCAG
>NW_011889418.1:0-8205 GCF_000151845.1 Pteropus vampyrus | reverse complement strand
ACTGCATCTAGTAGCTGGGTTCCAAGAGGACTTGTTCCCACACAGCAAGGTGGAAGTGTGTGGTATTCTTATACACAGGCGTCATACCACATGACTTTCCCCATGCTGTGTAAGAGGTGGTGAACACAGTCCACTAGGTTTCAGAGAGAAAACATAGACCCCATTATTCAATTGAAGAAGTACCAAGCTCTTTTTTAAAAGAAGACTACATGGAATTGAAGATATCGATATGGATATCTCTAGAAAATGCAATCTGCCACATAAAGAATAAAATGGTACTTTTCAATCAACAGGCTTCCATTGCAGTCATTGCTTTGGGGGCTGTAGTGTACTCTCAGGGTCCTGGATGATGGTGGGTACCATTTAGCATCCTGAAGAAATGATTTCCTCAAAAGGAAATGATCTCTAGTTTTCCAGACTGTAGGTTTCTCCTGGACACTGGAATCTATGTTGATTTTAAATGACTATCTTGTGGGAGACCTCGACATGCTGGCTGACATGGAGAGTGGGCAGTGCCGATAGAAAGAAGGGCCTCTCAGAGATAGTCAGGAGTTCAACCTATGTCCAAGGGTGTGTTTTCAGGTAGGTGAGAGAGGCCAAGCAGAAATGAGTGTGCAGATTCAGGGCACAGTCTGCTGGCTTCCCAATGCGTGAAGCTTGGGCATACCACAGAACTTCTCTCAGAATAAGTAACCTTCTTATTCTGCAAAACAGGAATGAGAAAATACTTCTTTTAGGGTTCAGGTGTACTAATGCATACAAAGCATTAGCATTGGCACTGGACAAATACAAACTAACATAAGGATGGTGGTGACTGATACTGCATTGGGGTGGACCAAGAGCTAATACTTAGTGTTTGCAATAGACTGAATGTTTGCGACCCCAGTTTCATGTGTTGAAATCCCAACTCTGGAGGAGATGGTATAAGGAGTTGGGGTTTCGATAGTTGATCGGGTCATGAGGGTGGAGCCCTCAAGAATGGAATTAGTGCCCTTACTTCTTCCTTCATGTGTGGACGTGGAAAAGATGGCCATCTATGAACCAGTAAATAGGCCTTGGTGACTTGATCTTGGATTTCCAGCTTCCAAAACTGTGAGAAATACATTTCTTGGATTTCCAGCTTCCAAAACTGTGAGAAATATATTTTTGTCGTTTATAAGGTCACCCTGTCCACTTCCAGTCTGTGGTACTCTGTTGAAGCAGAGTTGGATGTAGGGCTAACAGCTGAATTCTGATTTCCCCACGTGCATGCGAGTCTCTGTAGAGCTGGGTTGACAACACTTCTCTTTTGTGTGTTCTCTTCAATGTAAGGCCCAAGGAGAAGGATTAATTTGCCTGAGGATTGTTTTGGCTGCTCTTCTGTACCTATAGGATAGAAGTTGAACTTCTTTAAAGGTTTTCTGGATAGAAAACCTTTATCGAGGGGGCAGAGGAACTATCGGGAATAGTAAAGATAAATAGTAAAGATAAATAAACATTGTACAAGATAAATATCGTGTACAATGTTCCACAGTGTTTGTTCTATGTCATTTAATTGCCTAAGTAAAAAATAAATTAAGCACCACCATTTCTTTTTTATTTATGCCAGATAAATTTACATGCAACTTACTTTACTCAATATCATATCATGTCCGTCCTTTATGTCAGTACTTATAGATCTCCAGATCTCCGTCGTTTTTTAATGCTTGTATAGAATTCTACCGTGTGGACATATCTCTTGGTGAAATTTTGCTTGTCTTTGGATTGTTTTTCTTGATGTTATAAACTTGGACAATAGCGTACAAATATTCTTTGCGTTTGTGTGGCTGTTTCTTTCACTTCTTGGAAAACTTACTATATCAATTACTACGGCCATTAGGACTTATGTAGATATTTTAAAATTGCCCTCCAAAAATGCTGAGCCAATTTCACTCACAGACAGTGTGAGAGTCTTCCCCTCTCTTACCCACCTCAACAAACACCGCATGTATTAGTTGAGAACTTACAGATTCATATTGTTGCGGGGAGTTCTCTATGGTAGAAGAAAATTTGTTATGAGGGTTGTTGATTTTGTCTTTAATACTTACAAATAGTTCAGTGCTATCTGTGGTGGATCCATAGCGGGTAATAATTCATAAAAGTAGAATCATGTGGCATTTCACGTTTTTTCATTTGGGGGCCATGAACAAATCAATATAAGTAAATAGAGAGCAAACTTTCTTTTTTCCTGCCTTATCTCTCTTTTTATCGTGAATACAGATTTAATGAAGAACAATTCTTGAACAGTCTCAAGAAGATAGTAACCAGTATCACTACTACTTTATGTCCCAATCTCATGACATTTATTTCCTGAACGCAAGTGTATAATTGGTTATTTATTATTAAATCCCCAGTGTTGCAGTTCAGACGTCAGATTGTCAAGCAACAACTTCACAACTGCAGGCAACAAGTTGAGTAATGACAAGATAACATCACGGCCCTGTGCCTATTACACAAGACACTGATCCCAATAATTGAGATGAAGACAGCAGTGAACTGAGAGGACCTAGGGGCAATCAGCTGGGTCAACAAAAAATGTCACAGTAGTCACACACAGAGTATAATGGTCCCTAAAGGCTGTCTCCCTGGCAGGTTTATAACATCATAAGAATTTGTCTACCACGGGTATGTGAGGTCATGGACCCGAACCTAAATATGTATGCTGAGGCAAGAGTGCTTCTTTGAATATGAGATAAGAGGGGAAAATTGGAAGGTTTGTGAGTGTTGTGCAGTTGATAAGACGAGAGCCAAGTAGTACTGCATCATCGAAAGTTTGAGAACACATTTGTCCTGTACATTCTATGCCTTTTGGGTTAATCCTGAGCACTAAAAACATCTATGGCACGGCTTTTTAACCTGATGTCCAGCGACCCCTTAGGTTCATAGATAGATATCAGAAAACCTTTATTATTCAGGGTTCTCCAGAGAAACAGGATGTACAGAGAGAAAGAGATTTATTTAAAGGTTTGACTCATGCAATTATGGAAATTGAGAAGCTCAAGATCAGCATTTAGCAAGCTAGAAACCCAAGAGGGCCGATGGTCTAAGTTGCAGTCAAAAAGCTGGCGAGTCCAGACCAAAGAGGGGCCAGTGTTTCCATTTGAATCCGAAGACAGGAAAAGACCAGTGTCCCAGCTGGAAGGCCATCGGGCAGAAGGAGGACTCTCTTACCCAAGGGAGTTCAGGACTTTTCTTTTATTCAGGCTTTCTAGTGATTGGATGAAGGCAGCCCACATGCCAAGCAATCTGCCTTCCTAGGTGTACCCATTGAAATGTTAATCTCATCCCAAGCACCCTCACAGACACACTTACGATGTTTGACCAAATACATCTGTACTGACTGGCCAAGTCAGGTTGGCACATAAAATTAACCATCACAAGTCCACCCCCTGCTAACTTGGTACCTGTATACATCTCCTCAATCCATACTTAGTTGCTAAATAAAGACACTAAGAAGCTCATAATTCTGCCGGGCATGATACAACTATCCTGGTACAACTGCAAACACACTAACTCCTTCACCAGAGGAGATAAGGAGATGAGAGTGATATATACTCTTCTCTTTAATAGCTCATAGTTTAAACAATATGATGTAAAATCAAGAATATTTAAAATGCTATGATATAAAGTCAATGCTTGTAATGCTAAATGATAATTGAATAAGAGAGGAAAAGGAAAAGATATTTTATGTATAAACACACAAACACATTCATGCCTCAATTATTAGAACATGCTCTTAATTACAATCATCGGTAATGTGGTGATGTGGTTATAATAGCTTAACTATAATGACAACTATGTTCCTCCACTACCTATTCTATATTTCCACTGTCCTCAAGGAATATCTCAGCTAGTTGTGGTTCTTTAGCTGGTATGGTGATTCAAGCTATTACTAGTCTTGCCTGCATAGGGGTGTTTTTATTGTCCATTGACTTTGATTACAGGACACCTTTCAGAATCCTTTGTATTCCAATCTACTTCCTGACTCACATTGTGGAGTAGAAATCTTTACCCTTGGTGGTTTGGGTTAATTGTCCCAGCCAGAACCATAACTACTTTATTCTCCTGTTGAATAAGGGCACGAGGGACCCAAAGTGGCTGGGAAACAGTCTTAAATTCCAATTCAATGGAACTGTTGTTGTATTTCCTGGTGTAAGCATTCTTTTTTATGGAACTAAAAACTCTAGGGAAGTAGAGCATATGGTTGTGGAAACAGGAAGCAAAAATTTTGCTATTGGGTCCCTAGTGGAAATAGTGAATGATGCCTCTCTCGTTTCCACCCCTTCATTCTTGGAATCTTGAATCCTGGCAATTGGAGAAATGCCACCAAATTGGAATCTTATTCACCATGTATAGCTTCTTGGATAGGCATCCTCATCATTGCTAAGTAGTACCACATAGCTAGCACTGTAACTGTGTCTTCAAAAGGCCATTTCACCAATCTATGAAGCTAGCTGCATTACTTTGGCTGTGAAGTCAGGTCCGTGAACACAAAGCAATGCTGCGCGGATTCCCATGATTCTGGATAAGGCGTTCTGTCAGTCCATGGATTGGTAATTTTAACAGAAGCTTTGCGAGTAGCAGATCTTTATCCAGGGTAACATCTATATCAGGAAGAACAGAATCCTGTCTTTTTCATGATGAAAGCGGTCCTTTGTCATCAATCTGTCACAAGGTAGCTGACTGATCACTCTGCAGAGCAGTATCATATCAGGGACTCAGTGGCGGTCTGTTACTCACAGGGTGGGCACTCAGCAGTGGCCATAGCCAGGTTGGCCTTAGGGAATGGGCGTTCATGTAGTTAGGACCATACATAACCTCCATCCCTGCCACCACCACCTCTTTGTTACTGAGCCCGTTGAGTTAGAACAGGTATGGCTGAGGAAAGAGGGTGACCAGAAGCCACGGAATGTGTCATACCGTGCACTTAGTTATTTAAATCCTCTTTTGCCAAGGTAAATTTTGGTGAGCATTCACATGGAACACACATTTTTTCACAGATTTTGCCAATTCAGAGACAAGTATGTACATACATACCTTTTCTACAAACTTCTTTGTACCGATTTTACTACCATGGTCCATTCAAGTCCCTAGTCATCTAGCCAAACCATCAGCCTCAGCTCATGAATCAGAATATAATCACATGTCTGAACTTTTCTCCCTCCAAGCAGAGTGAACAACAACCTGGTGCACAGCTAGTTCTGCCCGCTAGGGAGTTGTCACTTCACCACTGTGCTTCAGAGATGTCCCACATTTGGGCGGTGCCTGCATATCATGCTAAAAGATTTTTAAACCAAGGCAGAGTCTTCTTGTTCTCAGTCAGTTGATTGTAGGGAACTTTCCACAAGGTTCTCGGTGAAGACTGGGAGAAGAAAGGTAGGAGTGGGGCCATGGGCAATTCGGTCACTTCCTAATGCAACTTATTTAACTTACGTGATCCTTCAGGGCCTACTAACACTTGATCCTGTGCATACCCCTTCCATTTGATAATAGAATGCTGCTGTGCACACCAAATTTATGGCTTGGTGGGTCAGATACCATCCATGCACAATAGGCGGCCCAAGTTGCACTATAACTTGATGACCCATGGTTAAACATTTAGTCTCTACTAAGGCCCAGTAGCAGGCCGAGACCTATGTCTCAAAAGGAGAGGAGGGCTTTGCTCCAATATCCTAAGAACCTGTGCTGTGATTTACTGATGGGCGAAAGTCTTTAAAAAGCATCTCTGACTGTCATTGATGCTATCAGCACCATTGGATTATGACTCAAGTGGTAGAGCAGCATGCACAGCAGCCTAGAACTATTGTAGAGATCTCTCCTTTTCTGGGCCTCACTGAAAACTACCAGTGCTTTGGGTCACTCGGAGGTAGGCTGGAGTAACATAGCAAAATGAAGAATATGTTTACTCTAAAAAAGAAAGATACCCAGGAAGCACCATACCTTTTGTTTTTTTGGAGGGTCCAGCTGCAACAACTTCTTTTTCACCTCGGAAGGCATATCTTGAAATAGCCACACAAGTGGACCCCCTAGAAAATTCCTTTTGGTTGGTCTTAGTGACAGAGATGGAGAAGAAGGCTTTGGCCTTATCAATAGCTTCGCACCCATTCAGGCATGTTTTACTGTGTGCGTGCAATTAAACCACATAGGTTCCAACACTGCAACTGAACTCACCAACTAGTGAAGCTCATTCAATCTACTGTCATCCTTCCGATTCCACGTTTTTTCCCCCCTAAGTCCAAATAGGAGAGTTTCTTGAGGATGTTGTGGGAATCACCACACTTGCATCTTTCAAGTCCTTCACGGTGGCAGTAATCTCAACAATCTCTCCAGGGATGTGGTTTTTGATTTTCTGGATAAAGGCAGTTCTAATGGCTTCCCTTTGACTTTCCCACCATAATAACCATGATTCCATAGGTCAAAAAAATCAGCGTAGGTTTTCCATCACAAGTACAACTAAGTATAACTGTTTCAATTATGCTATCCAGAACGGGAGAAATAACCAGGAAATGGGTTTGGGGAATCACCAGGCTCACTCTGAGACATTTCTGATAAAAAGTAGATTGATCACTTGACTTCTGAAGCTTACACTCTGATCGGTGGACCACAGTGACATTTTGAGTCTTCTGGAATTAGGGTCAATATCGAGAGAGGGTCTTGTAGAGCTTGAGCGGTCTGATTATTTTCAAAGTACAGTTGTTTTGGTGAAAGGTCATAAGTCCCTTTAGGGAAAGCTGGGATAAAAGATAAACAGCATGAATTTTTGGTAGTGTACCAGGGTCATTCATAAGGAGACCTGACCTCCCCTTCATTCGAGAAGATTTGTCCTACAAACTGGCTCAAGTCGAAGAACTAATTGAGGGGTGTGATTCTCTCTTTTGGTGATTCATGTTAGATTTTTGTTCACTTGGTCTGGCACTTTTCTACTAATTAGAAATTTAGTAGGCTTCTTACCTATTTAACTTCTAAGAACACCGTGACCAAGCAGTCAACGCCAGAGGTCTGACTGAGTCAGGGCCTTCTTCCTGCTACTTTGACTCTACTTTACGGTAACCGCGCCCACCTTGCACTTGGTGTTTTAGTGCTGCCCCTTGGCCACTCACGATGCGCTCACAGTCACAGTCGCAGGCACAGGTGTGTTTTCTGGACCTTCGCGGTTTGGGTGAGTAAATCTTAAATGACGAATCCACTGTGATATTTCCATCTAAGACTTTGAATTTTTTTTCTCCGTTAAACTGAAACAGGTCCACCATTTCCAACTCACTGACATAAATTGTTTTCTTCTTGTTTCAGTTAACTAAACAAGCATTCTGTTACAGCCCTTTCCATCTTCCTGAACTGCAACATTAAATGCAGAATTTCTTCTCAGAAAGCCCATATCAAAAATTTATATGGATCCAGCTTTATGTTCTTTTTGCCTCTTTCTCACACTATTAGTATCCATTCCTATGCACATTCCTCTGTTTTCTGTCTGTATAAGTTGGAAAACTCAAGTAGTTTTTTTAGGGCATATTGCAAATTCTTACAGATCACATCTTGTAGCTTCCTTCAGGGCCTACTGGGACTTGAGTCTAGTTGTTGGTCTAGAAGCAGAAATGGGTGATGGGGTTGGGTTTCGTCTTAGTCTATCATAATCTGTCTTAGACTGCTCAGGCTACCGTAAGAAAATACCATAGACAGGGCGGCTTAAACAAGGGAAAAGTTTTTTCTCACAGTTCTGGAAGCTGGAAAGTTCAAGATCAAGATGCTAGAAGTTAGGTTTCAGGTGAGAGCTATCTTTTGGCTTGCAGATGGTCCTATCTCGTTTTTGTCTCACACGGCCTTCCTACTGGGAATGTCCTTGGAGAGAGAGAGACAGAGAGACAGAAAGATAGGGAATAATAACAGAAAGAGAGAAACATCTGTTTCTCTTTCTCTTCACATAAAGTCACCAATCGTACAGAATTAGAATATCACCCTTATAAACTCATTTAGCATTAGTTACTTCATAAAAGCTTTAAATCCAAGTATATCACATTGGCAGTCAGACATTCAACATATAAATTTTGAACGTGACACCATTTATAGCAGACTCTACAAAATTATAAGGAAAGATAGTATGTCTTTATCGTCACAAATCTTTGACCATAAATTAGCGTTCCCTTCAAACTACGAATATGGGAAACAACCTAGGTTACTATGTGCGGTACC
>NW_011889417.1:99130-99529 GCF_000151845.1 Pteropus vampyrus | reverse complement strand
AAGAAATCTGAAATACTTTCAGAAATGTATTTCAATGCTATGTGTCTTATATTCTGCAGAGTGTTGAAAGAGTACAGCTTCTGAGAACACACCAGGTTGCAGATTCAGAAAATATAACCACATGTGAGTTGATTCTTAAGGTGGTTTCATTTTCTTCTGTCAAAATGGATGGCATCTCCTAAAATGTAATTAGTGGCTCAAATCCTTACTGAAACTTCTAAAGCATAAGCCGACTCTCCTGCCATGCATTTCTACTTCCCTGACCATCGTTGGCTCAGATCCTGTACTCCGTCATTTTCCTCCGAAACTCTACTACAGTATTCTTTCTCCAAGATATTGATAAAGTCCTTCAGGCCTATGAGTTTCCAGAATTATTTTTCTCTGCCAAAAACCCTTTCT
>NW_011889417.1:95094-96400 GCF_000151845.1 Pteropus vampyrus | reverse complement strand
TGCACTTAACTTTTCGCTATCTTGTTTTCTTTTTTAATTAAATGTATTAGGGTGACATTGGTTAATAAGATTATGTCGCTTTCAACCGTACAGTTCAATAATACATAATCAGTATATTGCATTGTGTGTTCACCATCCAAAGTCTAATCTCCTTCCATCACTATATATTTGACCACCTTTACCGTTATCTACCTCCCCACTCCCCGCTTTCCCTCTCATACCCACTGAACCCACTAAAGTTGTCTGTGTCTATGAGTTTTTGTTTGTTTGTCCTGTTCATTTGTTGTCATATCTTTTCATGGCTTGATAACTCATTTTCTTTTAGTACTAAATTATATTCTGTTGTTTGGATGTACCACCATTTACTTATCCACTCACCTATCGGAGGGCATCTTGGTTACTTCCAAATTTTGACAATTACAAATAAAATTGCTATGAATACCTGTGGAAAGGTTTTTTTGCACTTAACTATTCAACTCCTTTGAGTAAATACCTAGGAACACCTTTACTAGATCATATGGGAAGAGTATGTTTACTTTTGTAAGAAACTGCCAAAATGCTTCATAGACATTTCCATGCACACCCTTTAATTTGTAATAATGTACAACAAAGCTCACTGCACCCCTTTGCTCCTTCTCAGAGCCCCAGATAGTGAAAGTATGCACAGGCACAGAAGGCGACCCTGATAACTGCTTAACTCACAGACTCCCTGTTGTGAACCTGAGCCTGCATGTGTTCCTGTCCTGTGTCCTCCTGCCCCATTTCTCTCCTCTTCTCACACATATATTCCATCCACTCATGGGACTTCCCTTCAAAGAAAAATAAAAGTAAAAGATAAAATTATTAAGAATTTCAAGGTAGCAATCACAGAGCTTAAATCAAGGGCAACTTCTACAACTACACAGGTCACACACCCGGAGAGCTGGCCCTGCTTCCAGCTTTACTGGAGTCTGCCCATTTCTTTTCATCTTAATTTTCAGGTTCCCAGCCCTTTCTATCAATGCCCTTCCATTATCATAAACCACTACAGGTTGAAATTCAATTTCCATTGCAATAAACCACATTCAACTTTAAACTTCAGATTTAGTTGCCAGAAGTCTTTGTCTCTGGCTACAACTGAAGTGGTTTTGTTAGGGTAGTCCTGGAAGCCTTCTACTTTCTTTCCCAAACAGTAAATAATGTTACAAAATCATGAATAATAGATTCACTCAAAGTATAAGAAAAAGCAATGGATTTTAATGGAACAGAATGAAAATTTCTCTGAGCTCTTCAATACAAGGTACTATTTAGAAATGACCTAAATGAA
>NW_011889417.1:90943-92374 GCF_000151845.1 Pteropus vampyrus | reverse complement strand
ACTTACAAAATTGAAAATAGGTTATGGAGTCGTTTTCTGTTGAGCTTTCATTCACACAATGACCACTAATATCCTCTTCCCTGTACCTCTGCTCAGAGAATCACACTCACAGTAGATTTATAGAGTATGAATTCCAGCTCTCTGAAGTTTACATAGAGTGACAGACCTGAAAAATTGAGACAAACTTTACACCAATACTCCTCATCTTTGCTGTCTGTAATTTATTGACTCATATGCTGGTGGGTCTTCTGTCTTAACTGTTCAATCCTCTGGGAACATTAGAAAAGTCATTTCTTGTAGAGCCTACAGTGCCCCCTAGTGGGCCAAAACCATCCAGAAAGAAAGATACTTGAGACAGTCTAACTCGGTTGTCAATCTACCCCAGCCTCATTCATTGCCAAGTTACCTGATGAAGGAAAATGCAGATGGTCAGAATACCTATGTAACAATGAGAGAAATTCATGAACATATGAATTATTAAAAGTACTAAAACATCACATATAGACTAAAACACCCTTTGCATCTCACTCCTAATTCTCTGTCGGAAACCAGCCAACCAAGTCAAACCGGGTACCTGAATAGGGGAGCGGAGACTGAGAAAAAGAGAAGACAGACAGGGTGCAGGAGGGAGAACAGATCTCACAACTGTCTCTCCGAGTTTATTTCTTATGCTCTGTTTCTTTGTGTATCCCAAGATGACATAATTAAAGTAACATCCTTAAGATCGAGGTATAATCGACACTTCCTTTGACACTCCCTTTGACACTCCCTTTTTCTATACTTAATCTTCTTCTTCCTGGAATTCCACGGAACCAGCCTTTTCCCTTTTTTATGCAAGCAGGCCTCCCGAGATAATCCATGCACTCTTTTGAATTTTGGGAGCTTTAGCTCCCTACAATTCTTACTCTTCTGTCACATATTACCCAAATTCCTTTCTTCGTCTTCATCCATTTGGAGGTGGTGCTTCCAGATGTTCTACTGTAGACATGAATCAACAGAGAATATATAGTATTGTATCTATACTTTATTATTCTACAAACATACATATCGTGCATAGCTTTCTGTAACTTGTTTTATGAACTCAATAATAAATCTTGTAGATCTTATTGTGTTTATACATATAGTACCTTCTGTAGCACTATATCACACTTTATGGATATGTTAGCATTTACATAGCCCTTCTCATGTTGACGAAGAGTTAAAATGTTTTTCTTTTATCTATGAAATACAACACTACAATAAACCTTTCTGAGCAATTGTCTTTATTCTCATGTGCACAACGTTTTCTTAGGAGCAGAGACTAAGAAGACGTGAAGGTATAAGCTGTGAGGTTAATAATTCGCTCTGGAAAGAGGGAAAATCAGGGGCAAAGCTCTGAGGTAAAAGGAAGTGAATTCGTGTTCTGATTATCATGTTAAATGGCTTTCTATT
>NW_011889417.1:71669-90163 GCF_000151845.1 Pteropus vampyrus | reverse complement strand
TAACAGCTCTTACCTTTTTATCAGTGGTCCCTCAACCTTCATTCTTTTATAATTTGGATTCCGTTATGAACTATTTATCAAATCACATTTCTAAACCTTCAAAAGCACATTAAGAGAAGGCAGAAAACCCTCATCATCAAAATGGTGTATAATTATTCTGAGCACACATAATTAGTGGAAAGTTGAATCAAGGGAGGCTTTTATTGTTTATAAACTTCACATTTATTTATGAGGCGGGTCAATTTTAATATCCTGATGCATGAAATATATCACAAAAAGAAATTCAGAGTTGTATCTATACAGATAAAATATTTTCAACATTTTAACAAGTTATCTTTTTTTTCTATCCGTGTTACTACTTTATCTCCTAAATAAAGGTGTTCCTTTGTCTTTGTTACCCTGTAGGTATCCTGTATTTGGAGGTCTAAGTTTCCCAACAAATCTATGCATGTGCTAAAAAGATTGGAAATGTGTATGAAAGGTATTCTGTATTTGATCTTAAATAATAAAATCCACCACAGTGGGTCAAACAGTCAGAGACCCTCAGCTGCCAGGCTCCTTGTTCTGCTCAGAGTTTGTGCTCAGCTCCCCCTGCAGTTTCTGTCCCTGTGTCACTCAGAGCACAGTAGTACATGGCCGAATCTGACTCTTGGACTGAGGCTTTCTCCAGATGGAAGGAATTTGCTTCTTGGTGGTATGCGGCTTCAAAACCTTTCTTTATTCCCTTCTCATTGGCCTTTTGGGCTTTCAGGAGGAGCTGAGGACCTTCTCCGGGATATTGAACATACCAAAAAAGAGCAGGGTACCCTGAGGCTGAATAAGTACAGCTCACATTCAGGGATGCCCCTTCTGACAGCGTCACTTGGCCTCCCATCTGGGACACTGAGGCTCCACGGGTTTGTCCTGGTGAAAAATAAAAGAGATTTGTGTCACCTTGGGCGTAAAGTTCTTCAATAAAATTATGGTTAACGATTTTGCTGACCTAACAGAAGAAAGAATCCATATTTTAAGAGGCATGTTACTCACCAAGCACTAAGAGGAACACCGTCACTAAGCCTGGAGGAGAGTTCATGTCTAGAGTGTCGCCTAAACAATGTTCTTGATTTTTAATATGAAGAAATGTGGAAGTCACAGTGAAATGATAAAAGGAAGTCTGCGTTTCAGGCAGGAAAGGTGTTTGTGTTAGGAAGCAGCACCCCCTGGTGGACGGGGACTGCAATGGGAGGCGTGTTCCTTAGGCTCCTCCCACAGTAGCACTGAGTTCTCATCTCAGACTTTATTTATGGAGCACATGTCAGTCTTCAGGTGGCGCTTATAAATCTGAACAATGGCTATTGGAAGCTCTCAGGTCTATTTTTTTTCCCCCCCTTAGGACAATACCTGACATGGAGGTTCTTTAACCGCATCTCAGGATATTTCCGTAGCTGGAAGATAGCCATTTTTTAAAGCATTTTAATACATTAGTTTATATTCTCATGTACCCATTGTGGGCCTGCCTATAATCCACTGAATGCCAGAAAAGGTTCTGCGGTTGAAATCAGAGGAAGTAATAAGAGGTCAAATCATTATTCGTGATTCTTCGCTTTTCAGTTGTATACCCAAATATAGAACAGCAACTGACACTTATTATGTGTCTACTAAATTGTTGTTAAATTAAACAAAAATCAAGTTGTTCATGGAAGATTCACTACTACATGAAATACAATATTTCCTTGGTCCTAAAATATATTAATTGTAAGAAATGTTATCTCTTTAATAAAAGCTTTTGAAGAGAAAAGTCACACTATCTTATTAACAGTCAAAGTACACCCGAGGAGAGGGAGTGGTATATACAAGGGAGAAAAGAGGAATATTTTGCAACATAGTTCACATAGGAGGACTTGTACAACATCGAGGGAGAATATGAACTAATGTGGATATTTATTGTCTTTCTTGATGGATAATTTTCATAAAAAGAAACTGTACCTTTTTAAAATGAACAATTTTAAAGATTCAATATTATACTTTGAAGTTATCAGCATCATCAAGATAATGAACATATGCATCACCCCAAAAGTTTCCTCATGTCTCTTTGTAATCCCTCCCCCAACTTCACTCTCCCTGTTCCCGGCAACACCTGTCATTGTAAATTAGTTCTCCTACTGTATAATATTGTATAAACAGAATCATATGTACTATCATCTGATATCTTTCAATTGGCATAAATATTGTGAGATTCCCATAGTCTAAGATGTACAGGGAGTTCATTCCTCTTTTTTTCCTGAAGTATTATTCATTATACAGCTATAAAATAATTTTACTATTCACCTGTTGATGTACATTGGTTAGTTCCAGTTTGAGGCTGTTACAAATAAAGCTGCTATGAACATAACGTGTAAAAGTATTTGTATGGACATATGGCTTTATTTCTCTTTAGTCAATAACTAGGGGAAGGGGGAATGGCTGGATCATACAGTAGTTATATGATTGACTTTGTTAAAGTTATTTGTTTATTCTAGTAGCTTTTTTAAAGATTCATTTGGACTTTCTATCAAGACAATAACGTTGTCTGTGAATAACAATAGGTATACTTCTTCCTTTCCATCAGTATGTCTTCTGTTTCTTTTTTTTTTCTTCCTAATTGCACTGGCTACGACTGCTAGTAAAATATTAAATAGGAGGCGTGAGAGCCAAAATTTTTCCCTTCTTCCTTGTCTTAGCAGAAAAGCGTTGTCTTTCACCATCAAGTATGACTCTTGATGTAGGTTTTTTGTAGAGGCCCTTTATTAAGTTGAGAAAATTTCCTTCTATTCTTAATTCGCTGTGAGTTTTTAATCAGGAATGGATGTTGGATTTGTCAAATGCTTTTTCTGTGCCTACTGAGACTACCCTCATTAAATGATCATCTACTGCATGTCAAACTCTGGATGTATTAATGACGAATTGTTGCAACAAAATATTAAGGAAGATATCATTCCCTGTTTAGCAAATAATGAAACAAAGTTCACTAGTGTCTGCAAAGCACATGGCAGAGCTAAAAGTATTAAACACAGTTCTCTCTGATAGCAAAACCATGCTCTCTGGTTTTTACGTTACAGATTATTTTCAGAGAAAATTTGGGAGAAAGTCTATGTTAAGAAAATTACTTCTTGAGCTTTTGAAATATCTTAAGACAGAATGTTAACAGGTTCTTTATTTTTGCTAATAAAATAATTTTAAAAATAATTAAATAATTGCTGGTTTGGCTCTTTCACCGAAAGAGGAAAGAAAACATATGATAAAGGATACATGAACTGCAGTTTAGGAGCTGAACCTGTTAGTAGCTTGACAAGCTCAGAACAATTATTAGGCACCTGACTTGAGCAATGCACTGTAGCAAGGGTGACAAACTTTTCTATGCCTTTGTGAACCACCAAGAAACTGAAACTTCATTAATTGCTGGCTAGTGATAGCTCTCTCTGTTCCTTATTAAAACTTGCTTGTGACAAAGCTGGCTAGAGAATTCTTCTTCAAATTAACCAGTATAAATGTTTCTCAAAAATTTTTAAATAGAATTGCCTTATGATCAAGCAATTCCACTTTTGGGTCTATACTCAAAAAATTGAAAGAATTGGGTTATATGCAAAATATTGATATATTTAAATACATGTTTCCACCAAAAGATGGAGACAACCCAAAAGTCCATTCACAGATGACTAGATAAACAAAATGTGGTATATACATACACTGCAATATTATTCAATCTTAAAAAGAGATTCTGCCTATCACGATAACATGGGTGAATCTTGAGGACATTATGCTAGGTGAAATAAGTCCAATATGATAAACATTGCATGATTCCATTTCTATGAGTTATCTAAAATAGTCAAACTCATGGAAAGAGAAAGTAGAATAGCAGTTGCCAGTGTCTAGAGGGACGGTAGAATGGGAAGTTAATACTTAATAGCACAAATTTTCAGTTTTTCAAGACGAAAAGAGTTCCAGATAGAGATGGTAGTGTTGATTAGCCAACAATGTACTTAGTACTCCTGGATAAGACACTTAAAATATTTAAAATGGTAAAAATGTATGTTAAAGTGATAAAATTTTTTTAACTTAAATCATTTTTAAAGACACTCCTTTTAAGAATTCTACCCTACACATCTGCTTTCCAAATGCAAATATAAAAGGGAGTTACAATACAAGATCACTTCCTAACCATTCAAATTTTAAGATAACGAGACAACAGGGTTACTGGAGAAAGGTAAGAAATCGGAGAGAATGAGGATTTTGGATTGTGGACCATTGATTGAACACAGATTGCCTGGAGGTATGCAAATAAGCCTCGTGATGGCAAAAAAAAAAAATGCTCGGATGAGTAGTGAGGGGCAAGAGCAGAGAAAAAAGATAATTCACACTCTACTTTTTTACAATGTCCCACTAGAACCATAAATTACTGCTTATTTTATGAATAAAATTGGGGTGAGGCAGGTAAATGAACATTGTGGAACTGAGCTCTTCTATGAGAGACTCTTAATAAGATGGAAAGAGCATTAGCACAAAGTTTGTCACATAGTAGGCACCTTAGAAAGTAAATGAGAGTACTCTTAACTCCACTAATAAGTCTATATTAAACAAATTTATTAAACAACATAAAATACAACAAGGAAAACCACAAACAAATTTCATGGTTTTCCTTTTTAAAAAACTGCCTGAAACACAAAATATATTCAATAAATATTTATTAAACAAATTAATCTGAAAATTCAACAATTCACACGTATTTTTACTGATTTCTCTGTCAGATGTTTCTGAATTTACTTAGTCAATTTGTCTAGCTCAATCTATCACCAAATAACAAATAGTTTATCGTAGCTATGCTTTGCTTCAATGAACAATTGCAACCCAAATTTCTAAGGATAAGAATGTTTTTGATAAACGATAACTCTACACATAGTTTATGAACCTAGATAAGTATTTTCTTAGAGTGTATTCTCTCAGACTCTACTGACACCTGTGCTGCCACAGCCCTCACTACTTCCTGTCAGTGATGGCAATTCTCAGCCTTGGTCCCTACAGCAGGTAATGCATCAGGCAGAGCCCTGGGGTTTTGGTATACCTTCCTCCCACACACTTCTCACTGTGGGCTCACTCAAGGCACAGAAATACAATGCGGAGTCCTCCAGCTGTGCAGCTGAGATGACAAGGTTGATGGAGTTCTTTGCTTTCTGAAAATTCAACGAGTAGCGACCTTCTGTGGCATTTTGCTTGTTGTAAGAGTCCTGACGAATAAGGAAAATCATCCCCCCACTGCTGGGTTGTTTGTACCAGAATAAGGTATAACTTGTAAAACTGGTGTCATATCTGCAGTCCAGGGTCACGGCCTCCTTCTCCTGCACTAACATTGCCCATTGGCCTTGAGTTACCTTCTGGGCAATACTGGATCCTGAAATAAAAACAATGCAATAATTAAAAAAACTGGGATAAGTGGTGTGGCAGAAAAAAAAATCTTTTATATACCTGGCCACCTTTCCTTCCCAGGGTACCCATAATACACTGCCTGGATCCCCAGACCTTGAGTCACAGAAGAAACTCATTCCCACTAGGGCCACCCTTACCTAGCCACACTGAAGCTATGACCACCTCCAGAAGTCTGGAGAGCAACATGTTCGTGTTCTTTCACTAGACAGAAAATATCTTCTCGTTCTTCAGTTTCAAGGCTCTGAAAGGTGAGGTGACTCTGACAGAGAGAGAGAAGAAATGCTGGGCTCTGTGTTGCTGCTGCCCCAGAACAGGAAACGGGTTTCCTGGTGTAACAAGTTTGTGGGGGTCACGTCAAATTCTCTATGTACTGGCTGAGAGTCTCACCCAACAGAAATTTCCTTTTTCATCAACCAACTCTTAATTTAAAAACAAATACATCTCAAAATAAACATGAGTAAAGTCTTATATTAAACAGAGGACGGATAATTGACCAACTGCTATATTCAGTCATTGCATCTGTGATGAAACTGAGTGGTGGCACTTACTTAAAAATACTATATGTAATAGATTATAGAAACAACATAAGATGTAATACTGATGTATCTTCACATCTGTGCAAGCTGTAGTGTCACTTAAGGTAGAAATAAATCAGTTTCTGATAAAAGTCAAAGCTATTTATGCTAATCACTGTAGTTCTGATCTACCAATTATTATGGCAATATTCCTGCTCACTGCTGATGTCTGTTCAGTTACCTATCCTGTGCAAATAGCAGAGAAAAAACTGATCTCCCTCTGCTGAAAAATAAAATAAAGCCCTCAGATATGCACTCTTATCACAGAGGTCCCATTCCCTTCTCTGTTTACATTGATAACTCAGCTCTGCTCAGAAAGGCCAGATAAGACACTAGAGTTTGGTCATTTGGTTATTGGAATTTTAAACTTACATTTTCCCCATTACTTCAATCAGGACCCTAAAAGGTTTTGAACAAGCCTCTATATTCTTTCTGTATGCCCAGCTCTAAAGGGAATATATCTTAGGTGACCCCAGAGACCTCCATAGAATCACTGATTGCAATAGACCATTTTGTATGAATGTAAAAAGGAAGCCATGACTAAGGATATTACTCAACAATGTGCCAAACAACAAAGCCCCATTGCCTAGCATTGCCGGTCTCTTGATACAGTAGCCAAAACATGTCTTCCGTGTCTCAAAGTTATTGTAGCCTCAGCTAAGTTGGTTGAAGCATCTTCAGATCTTGCACTGGAATCACCGAGAAATCTGATGGTATCACATACCATACAAATTGTTCTCCTGTCTAAAAACAGCCAATATTTATCTAACAGTTGGTTGAATAACTATAAAATATTATTTATTTTTCCTCATATGATTTAATTCTGTTAAACTTTTCAATTAAAAGAATCTCACTGTACTTCTGTCATTTAAGAAGGTTCCTGTCCATAACAGATAATATGGACTCTCCCTTACCAAAATCTTCCCTAATAGGTTTTGTAACATCTTACATCAATCATTGAAAGGGACAAAATCAGGCTGATTACTGCAGACAACTTTATAAATTCCGATCCCTTAGCAGAAGCACAATTGGCTCAAGTAACAGAACTTGTACATTTCTCCTGGGCAGATTAAATTGTAAATATATACAAGGTGGTCATAAGTTTTAATGTAGCTCACATCTTTAAAATAATATGATGAAAATGCAGTTATTTTAACCATCTTAATATTTTCAGAACACTCTCATGTGTTTCATGAATCTCCATTGAAAATGTGCAGCAAATACATGAATTATTTGATATGTTCATGCTACTCAGAAAAATTTTTGTCATAATGAACAAAATCTCACATTATAAAAGACACTGGAAAACTAGGAAAATGTTCTTGAGCTAAATGTTGTGCTAAACATGCTTTTCTGACTCGAGTTCTTACGCAAGCAACAATTGGAAAACATAAAGACAATTCCACAGAAAAGAAAACTTGGCCCCCGGTATTATGAAGAATCTTGAGGAATTACTGATTTCTGTGATCCATGAGGACAAGATATATTAAAGCCAGAAAGGCTGCCTTAGGAAGCCAAATGTTCTCCAATGAACATCTGCTAAATTCCTCCAAAGACAACAGATCACAATAGTGATATATTGTCCGCAATAATAAACACACTCTGGTGGGGAAACCTTTCTAGGATGGCAGAGATTGGGGCCAATTCATGACTTTCTTGGAAAGAACAAAATCCCATAGAAAACTATGCAGGAAAGATATAAACTGGAATATTGTCCCAAGGAAACATTTGAGTATATCTGAAAGGATTGTACACAATTGCATTCTCTCCATTAGACATGATGTGTGGTAGGATAGTATTTTGTTTGCCATGTGGCTTGATGCATTGTCCTGTCAAAAACCCATGGCCGTCACAGTAGTTAAAAATCAACCTGATTTTCTGTTTACCACCTGTGCCAGTTCAATTTATCTCTATACAGACAACGAATTTCTTGGGAACAGTTATATAAGCTTTTGTCCTCACACAGAATCTTCACTTTTCTTATCATCTCCCCAGCTTCTGAAAAACTGGAAAGAACAAATGGAATATTAAAACCGAAATGAATTACTGTATCAGACATTCCTAAAATCCAATGGACTAACGCATTTTTTTCCCTTACCTCTCATGGGCCTGCATTCCTCCCCTCACAAAGTTATATATTGTATCACTATGAACTGGTCACCGATAGGCCTATCTAACTCAGAGTGTCCCAAACCATACATTTTTAATCTTTCACACCCTCAACTAGAAAAATATTCCTGTGATACCCAGTCCTTCCACCAAAAGCCATAGGTTGCTTTTCTTTAATCAGCCTTTGCATGACCTGAAACATTTGATGGGTGCTCTGAAAAGAATTTCAGAGACAGATTGCCATTGCGCATTGCGACCTGTAACATGACCTTATTAGGTACTATTTACTATCAGTTCAGTAGATTAAAGTACAAGAAATTGATCCTTGGCTGCATGTTTCCCAACTAGAATGGCATCCTTAAAAGACAAGAGTTGAAAAATTACATTAGAAATCTTTAACTGCAGTTCTCCAGACATCATCAGAAGCAGACAGTCCACTAAACGTGAGTACTCATTCGAGATCCTTGAAGCAAGCATATAATTACATAAAGTAGACATCTTTACTCAATACCTTTAGAAGAGAGTTCTCCTAGATGATCAGAACCACTGATTGTCATATTCTCCTTTGCTTTCTTCCACTTTTCATACTTTTACACATACATTCACATTTTGATACTAGAATGTTTGATATTTCTGATGTAACTGACTTTGTTCTCTTACTAATAAAATAACTTGCTTAGGTACAGCCTTTACTTGAGATAATCCCCACGCTAATGTTATAGTTCAGCTTTACAAAGCCATTGCTATGCAGCAAAGTAAAGACTTGTTGGATGTCATTTAATGCCAAGTCCTGGGAAAGCCAAATAATAACGATAACCCCTTTGGTACTGCTAGAGTGAATCGATAGAAATTCGTCATCAATAGAAATTCAAACACTTGAAATGATGAACTAGGCTAATAAAATTTACTTTATGTTTAAAATGCCAAGCATAGAAAAAACTGAGAGATTTCGGCAGGGGAGGAAATCATACATGTGACCAGAGGCATGTGCTTCCTCTCACTAAGGATCAAACATCTCAAAAGTTTATGTGTTGTATGGTTCCATTTATGTGACACTCTTAAAAAGATAAAAATACAGAAGAGATAGTGTTTGCAAGAACTTATGAATGGACAAGTGTGTAATTACTACAGGACAGCAAAAAAGGATTTTGGGGAGCAATGGAGCTGTTCTGTACCATGATCATGGGACAGTTACAGGATCTATACAATGTATTCAGATTCAAAATTCATAGAATTGTACACCAAAAATAGGCAATTTTTCTGCATGATTATTTAAAAATACAAATTAAGATCACTGAGATCAAAATGGCAAGCCAGGAATTTTCTACCATCTTCAGCTCCCTCCCCAAATTACCAATATTTACAACCATACACTAAATAAAGTATCCAGGAGTCCAATAGAGAAGTTACTCTGTGGGAGAAGCACACCGTGGGAGCAAAAATATCTGAGATTGGAAGTATGAAAAGGGTAAGGGGAACGATCTCACTCTACCCTAGTCACTTTTCCCTCCATGCAGCACAGCTCAGTGCCAAGGGAAATCTTCTAAGTTTTTATTTTTTCCACAGGGAAAAGTGAGAGCATGTGAATGAGCACCTGCCTCCCCAGGACACTGGGGGATGCTGTCAAAGAGACCCACCTCTTTCTTGCCCCATCCAGAATACTGAGCTGTGCTGCCCAACGTGGAAGTAGGGAACACCTGTGAGAACAGCAGCCAGGGTTCTCCGTGGGCATTAAAGGGACAAGAATCCTACTAACCACGGAACAGAGTTCATCAGAAACCTGCCCACGAGCTGCTGAGACATTCTCCTGCAGATTCTCACAACCGCCTATAAGCACCCGCAAGGCTTAGCGCCTCACCCACACACCATCCCACTCAGTGGCCAGCTTCCAGGGCACACAGGAGGGCAACAAGAGTGAGCAGTCTCAGAAGGTTTGTGAGCGCCTGCAGGACTGAGAGAAACCACAGCAATTTGAGCCATCAGCACTGCCCCATGGAAAGCAAGCAAAAAGGAGGCCGTCAACACCTGGTCTGGCTTTGCAGGATCAAGAGAAGTCCCTAAGTTTGTCGTAAATTTTCCAGAGGCAGTAGGAAACCAATGCACAAAGCTTGGTGAAGGTTTCAATCTGGACGGTGTCTAACTAAGTACCGACTCTGCACGCTCTGCACACACTGCACACTCTGCCTAGAGCATTTCTTTTTCTTCAATTCGATAAATTCTCACCAAAATATGATAAAGCAGTTAAGTCCATAGTCACTGTGACTTCTCTGTCTTCCAGCTTGGTTTAAGGAGCATAAACCAATAAAACAGAAGCCATGCTTCCCTCTCCCTCCATCAGTCTTGGAGGAAATGGACCCATCAAGAGTCACTTTTCCTTCACCCGACAGGAACAGTAGTTACAGTGAGGAAAGTAATAAAGGCCATTGAGGTGCTGGGCTACAAATACTGGCCTTTTTTAGGTCTTATAAACCTAATTTAATCTAATGACTTTCCTCATAAGAACAAACCAGTTAGCTAATAACCAACAACCATAACTCAGTCAGGACGGATGATCTCACCATTCCAACCACCAACTATATCCAACCTCAGAAAGAATATCAGCGACCTTGAAAATAGCCTACTCTTCACCAGGGGTGGGAGAATTAGGGATTTAACTACGAATGCAACATTTCCTTCATTCCATTGATGTATCTATAACACTAAAAGAGATAATTTTTGTTTTAAAAGAACATTACTGTTAGTTATGTTTAATTCGGTTAGTTATGTTTAATTCAGGCAGGGAGATTTGTAACAAGCTATCTCCAAATTCACCATTTGTCCAATGCCTTTGTGCAATCTACTAATAATAGTAAAGTGGCTGAAAAATACGTATAAAAATTGTCCCATATACCCAAGAAAGTAGGATTTCATGGTTCATCATGGTAACAAAAAATAAAACAACAGAGCTTTTTGAGGGGAAAAAAATCATATAAATGACAAGAAATAGTATTTTCTTAACCAAAGAATCTAATAGATACGGTGAACCCCCAGTTTGTGCAAAAGAGCATGGGATCACAAGAAGATGATTCCGGAAACAAACCGTCCAGTTACTCTTGAAACAAATGGCCATCTTAAGTTAAAATGAGAGAAACTGTCACCTTGGTAAGCTGTTAAGAGGGCAGCAGGGAGAACCAAGCCTGTTTCACCTGGACATTAAGAAATTACATTTTCTTTTGACTGCTTCAGTCCTATGTGCTTTTAGAAAACCATTCTCTTTGCAAAGGAAAAAAATCAAACTTTAAAATCTGTTATGGATTTATTTATCCTCCGATCAATGTTCTTATAGTATTAAATCTACATTTTTGTTTAAAAAAATTATAAATTGTGCAAAAATCAATTTATAAATTTAACTATATCACAAAGCTTAAATTAAAAATGTGGATAAATAGCAGAATTCACATCATCTACTGATTATAAGCTATGTGAAAAAGTTCTTGCTGGGTATTGGAGTTGTAGCAGTGAATAACATACAACTCTGTCTTCTAAATTCTATGAGAGAGTAAATGTGAACAAATAAATATAGAATTTTGGAGGAAGAGAATAGATTTGTGAGTCTAATCCAAAGCTCCCATTTTCAAATAATTTCCTATCCTAATTTTCTCAAATGTACAAATAACATATATCATCGCTGGGCTCTAAAGGAAAACCCAGGGCACATTTTCTTAAAAAAGGAGTGGTGAGAGCACATAGAAAGGACTCACGTTTTGCCACAAATATAAAATAAAGTTATTATAAAACTGTAATTCTTTATACTCTCTCACAGAGCTATTGATAAGCAGATGTTTGAAGAGAAAATTTGATGAAATGGGGAATGCGGAATTCAAGATATACTATTAATTAAGAAATAGATATTGGTGGTTGCAAAATAGTCACAATGATGTAAATTACAGCAAAGGGAATATACTCAATAATATTGTAATAACTATGTACAGTGTCATGTGGGTATTAGACAAATTAGGGGATCACTTCGTAAATAATATAAATTTCTGACCACTATGTCGTACAACTAAAACTAATATGATATTAACTGTAAACAGTAATTGAAATATAAAATATAAAATAAACATAAATCATTTTAAGTTAAAAAATGATGCAAATTAAAATAAAAATTGATGGAAAGAGTAATGCAGATTTTACCAATATTGTCTGATTACAGAATTATCGAATTCATATTTTTGGTATTGTACATATTTTCCATGTTTGGCATGTAATGTTTTATAATCAGCCTAATGATAGGTAGTTTTCAAAACACAATGCTTAATCAACAGGAAAAATTGATCACTCATAATTACATCATCAATAGCTGTAGTTTAAGGATCAGGAACTTGCCTTTGAAGCTTGCTACTTAAAAATAGATTGTTTAAAACATCCTGTTCTTTGTGAGTTACACTTGCTTCTACCTTTCATGGAAGGTGAGTAGAAATATAATAACATTTGTGATCATTTAGAACTAGAATACCCTTTTTATTTCAACCAAGGGTAGACATTTATAGACCAGTTAAATGTTGTATGGCATTCTAAGAACTTTACATAATTTACTCAAACATCTTGGAGTATGTACTTTTTTACCTATTTTACATAAGGAGTCTGAGGCACAAAAAACTTGCCCTAGGTTACAGGCGCACAAAGATTCAAGATCAGAGAGTCTGGTTCCGTAATCAGGTCTCAATTATTAATGTTAAATTGCGTCATATTAATGGGAACAGATTAAAATTCCTTTGTATTGTGTGAGCACATTTAAGTTATTCTGTTGATCCCTGGATATTTTCACTTGGATGTGGCAAACATCTTAAATTCAACATAGTCAAAAGGCAGTTGATCACATCCTATCCTGGCTGCCTTCAGTTTTCTGGGATAGCCATAGCTATAGTATTCATGCTTTTGAAATAACATCCTAACTTCTTGTAAAAAAAAAAATGTTAAAAGACCGTCCCTCATAAGGATTGTGATAATGATACTAAGGAGATTTTATGAAATGGAGAGAAAACAAATGCGAAGTCATCCTTAAAGCCTAAATTTCAAAATAAAACATTACTGACTCCCTTCAAGAATCCATTACACAAACTAATGGCATGTCCTAAAATGTAGTACTGACACATATCCTTACTGGAACGTCTTCTAAAGTGTAAGCCAACTCTCGTGCCATGCATTCCTGCTTCCCTGACCATTGCTGGCTCAGATCCTGTACTCCATCATTTTCCTCCCAAACTCTACTACGGTATTCTTTCCTCAAAATGTTGATAAAGACCTTCAGGCCTATGAGTTTTCAGAATCATTTTTCTCTGCCAAAAATCTTTTCTCATACACTTTAACTTCTTAGAATTTTCTGATAACCTCTGTGAGAATACATCTAGGGAAGCCTAAATATGGCCTGTGTCTGCTAAGGGAATAGTACAAATCAGAACTGACGTTAAAAACCTAATCATGAGAAACTGTCCCTGGGAAAGCAAGACGACCCCTTTGGAGAAATGAGAGCTCCTCCCCTAATTTGAACTCAGTGGTCCTCTGGATTTACAAAGAGTAAATCAATCTCTCTTCCACATCTCATGATTGAAAGACAGCGTTGCTGAAGAATATCACTCACTATGTAAATATATGTGTATATATAAAATGTGTGATTTTACGTATGTAGAACTTCTTGATCTTGAGGATCTTCCATTCTCTCACCCATTCTTCATACGGTAAGATTTCTCAAATTCTTCTCTGGACAAATTTTCCTCCTTTGAAAGACAGATCAATACATGTCCTTTTGAGGTATGGCATGCAGAACTGAAGAGAATGAAGTGAATGTGATCATTCTTGTGAAAACTAGTGTTTCATATATTAACCATAGCATAGATATAGCCATCTCTTGGACAAAATTCCCGGCTCCATGGTTATTTCCTAGAATATTGCTTTAGTTATCATCAAAGCTTGGCCTGGATAACCTTTATTTATCATCTTCACGGACTCCGAGCCACGTGAGTCTTCCAATTCCAATTATCATTTTTGTTGACAATGTGTGAGTTATGCTCATTATAGTCATATCCTGCCTCAAGGAGTGTCCACCTGGGATGATGACTATGTTTACTATCTTCAGAAAAGTCCTTAGAAATATATCCATTGTTGAGATGTTGGGGATGGCAGCATCATCTTCAGCTTACTCTTACAAAAGTCTTAGTGATGCTGGTAGTGGTTTCCTGGTAGAATATAGTGGCTCAGCCTGAGTCTCCTGTCCTTCCCAAGATAACAAATATTTACACCAATTGGAATTCTCCATTTGAGTCTTCAAAATAATCGACAATCTCACACCCAAACTGTAGAGATCTATACAGCTGGGTTGCACTAGACAGATTCTCTTTGCTCAGCAATCCGATCCTGCAAGAAGAAGGCAGGGGAAAGAATGCTAAAGAAAAGTGAGGAAGTCCAGTCTCCTTCTACTCCTAGCTTCTCCACTACCGAATTGTTTCACACTGGCATGTTGGACTTACTTTGTCTTTGTAAAATAAGGTTGGACAAAAGGATGTCTTGAAGCTCTAAAATTATTTTTATTGAGGACCGGTCATGTGCAACATACAGCGGTGTGACAATGGGAAGAAATTATTTTCTATCATGGAACTCGAAGGTCATTTTCATGTTTCCATGAAGTCTAGTGAGTCTGAGGTAGCCCCTAACCAATTCTGGGGCCTCTTCAGTGGCAGAGAAAGGGTCCTCATGGTGAGTTCTTATCTGAGTTTTTATTTCTCCTATAAGATCACTATTGGATCAAGAGTATCCTAAGTCCACAGTAAAAATGGAATGAAGTGGGATTTTACCACTGAGTGTGAAGATCATCACAGGTAGTGAGATAGAGGTGGCTCCATGACTGAGCCATGGGTGAGCAGGATGTTCTTCTGGAGATTATTTCTTATATGTGTATCTATAGCATATCATATAAATCCTGTAGGAAAAGGAGAAAGAAAATCTCCACGACTGGGAGAACCTGGAGGAGTTGGTTGAGCTTAATAAAATGCAAAGCAAGAAGCACTTTCTACAACAACTCGATTGCGTTATGCCTTCTGGTCATTCACCTTGCAAGGTTAGTTTGGGGCTTCGAAATGTCCAGCCAAGGTTGGCTATATTATTTTTGAGATCCAGTGCAAAATGGAAATAAGATCTCTTTTTTAGAGAAGCACTGGGAAATGACATTAGGTAATGTTTCTAGTGGAACACATTTCTAAAATTCTTTAACTCTTACAAATGAGTTTCATTTAAGATGAGATTAATTTTTTAAGACCTACTTTTTAGTTATTTTATGGTAACAGGAAAAGAAAGAAGTACAGAGAGTTCCAATATGCCTCCTACCCCCACACATGAGCTTTCTCACGAGAGTGGTATATTTCTTACAATTGACAAACATACATTAACATGTCATAACGACCCAAAGTCCAGAGTTTACATTAGGGTTTACTCTTGGTGTTGTACATTCTATGGGCTTACACAAATGTATAATGCCACGTATGCATCATTATAGTATCACAGAGACTGGTTTCATATCGTTAAAATCCTCTTTGTTCTGCTTAGTCTTCCTCGCTTTCCTCTCAACCCTTGGCTACCACTGTTTTTTTGTTTGTTTGTTTGTTTGTTTGTTTGTTTGTTTGTTTGTTTACTCTCTCCATAGTTTTGCCTTTTTCAGAATATCATATAGTTGAAATCATACACTATGTAGACTTTTCCGATTGCCTCCTTTGATTTAGTAATGTGCTTTTAGGTTTCTCTATCTTTTCAGGGCTTGATACCTCATTTCTTTCTGGTACCAAATAACATTTCATTGTTTGGATGTACCGCCATTTATTTATTTATTCATCTACTAAGGACATCTTGGTTGCCGTCAAGTATGACAATTATGAATAAACCTGCTATGAACACTACTAGACAAGATCTTGTGCAGACATAACTTCTTAACCACTTTGGGTAAATACCCAGAAACACTATTATTGGTTTGTATTGTAACAGTGTGTTTACTTTTGTTAGAAACTGCCAAACTACTTTACAGAAATGTTCATGTACACACTTTCATTTTTGTGATAATCTATCGACAAAGTTTACTGCACCCCTTTGCTCCTTCTCAGAGCCCCAGATAGTGAAGGTTATGCATAGGCACAGCAGGTGGCCCTGACAACTGTTTAACTCACTCTCCCTGCTGGGACCATAAACCTGAGCCTGCATGTGCTCCTGTCCTGTATCTTCCTGCCCAGTTCATCTCCTCTGCTCACACATGTTTCAACCACTTATGGGATTTCTCTTAGAAAACAGAAGTAAAACATTAAATCATTAAGAATTTCAAGGTAGTGATCACAGAGCATTAAACCAAAAGCAGGGTTCCTTCTGCAACTTCACAGGTCACATGCCAGAGAAGCTGGCCTTGCTCCCAGCATCACCAGAGTCAGCCCATTTGTCTTCATCTTAATGTTCAGATTCCCAGACCTTCCTATCAATGCCCTACATTATCACAAAATACAGTGCAGCTTGGAATTGGATTTGCATTGCAATAAGCCATATGCAACTTTAAACTTCAGGTTTGGTTGCCAGAAGTCTTTGTCTCTGGCTACACCAGAGAAGGGTTTTTTTTAGGATAGTCCTGGAAGGTTTCTGCTTCCTTCCCCAAACTGTGAAGAATATTATGTACTCATGGGTAATAGATTCACATAAAATGCAAGGAAGAGACATGGATTTTAATGGAACAGAATGAAATTTCCCTGAGCTCTTCAATACAAGTTGCTCTTTATAAATGACCTAAATAGAACCTTCATACACTGCAGGTGGGAGTGTAAATTGGTGCAGCTTCGATGAAAAACAGTATGAAGTCCCCGCCTCCCCACCAAATTAAGAATAGTCCTCCCATATGATCCAGCAATCCATCTTCTGGTTCTACCTAAAGAATTGAAAACACTAATTGGCAAGAAGTATGTACCACTATGTTCACAACGGCATTGCTTATAATAGCCAAGACATGGAAACAATATAAGTGTCTTTTGAGAAATGATTGGGTAAAGAAGAGGTGTTACATACATGCAATGCAATACTACTCAGCCAATAAAAATTATGAAATATTGCCATTTACAACAACATGGATGGATCTTGTCAGTATTACATTGAGTAAAATAAGTCAGATGGAAAAGGACAAAACCATATTATTTCGCTCATATGTGGGATAAAAAACACAGAGCAACAAATGAACAAACAGGACATAAGACTGATAGACACAGACAACAGTATGGTGGTTACCAGAGGGGAAAGGGGGTGGGGCACAATTAAGAGGGTACAGGAGGTCTAACATATGAATGATAGAGGAGACTAAATTGTGAGTCATGAGCATACATGCAATATACAGATGATGTGTTATATAATTCTACATCTGAAACTTATATAATGTAATTAACCAACGTTACCGAGTAAACTTAATTTAAAAGAAGAGACCTAAATGAATATTGATGGTAGTGATACACACGACTACGTTGTACAAATTTATTGATAGTAATTGTTCAAATTAAGTGATTCTAAAGAGTTTTTACATCAGGTAGCTCAGAGTATAAGCTCTCATGTCACCCAACTTTCACTAATTCAGTAATAACGTGAGTTCAAGCAAGCAGCTTAGGTCCTGTGATCCTCATTTTGTTCATGTGTAAAAACCAGAGACTACTTATTGCTTAAGTTTTATCAATACTGAAATAGATAATATATGTAGTAAGCTAGATGAATGCCTGATCCTCAATAAAATTATTTTTATTATATTTCTATTTCTAGGACTGAATAAGTTTATTATGAACATTAAAAAAATACATACATTTTCCTCTCTTTTTTTGGAAAGTAGAACCATCTGCAGTTAACTGAAAAACTGAGTCATCTCTTTCTATATGTTGACCATCATAGATTTTTCCAAGTCTATTCCAGCACAGTAATTCACATGGAATATATGGGCTACCTGCAAAAGGATTTTTTTCAACAGGGCGCTGGATATTGGCATCTTTATCAATTGTCTTAATGGTTTCATATTAGAACTTTTTATTTGTCAATGGATTTTGGGTAAAAAAGTGCAAGAAAACAAGGATTATGACAGTCCTGAAGATTCTAATTTTAGGAAGGAAAACGGTGCTGGAATATAAATTTGAAAATCCAAAGATGTGCAAAGGCGAGTGTAGGGGCAACACGTGAGCCCCGTGGGAGGGGTGGGGCTGCAGGCCCAGCTGCAGTTTGGGTACAGGCTACAGATCGCCTGGGAGCACTGTGCCTGCCCTGCACAGAGGTAGGTGGCTGAGTCCTCCAGTTGGGAGGCCATGATGTGTAGGGTACTGTTCCGTTCCTTAAAATTCA
>NW_011889417.1:68887-69867 GCF_000151845.1 Pteropus vampyrus | reverse complement strand
TCCTTATACTCATGGTAAAGGAGTCTAGAACACAGTTGTTCAAATTAACCACTTTGAATGTTTTTCATACATAGGATTATAGCTTGGTGCTTTCTATATGACACATTTTTTAAACCACGGTTGGGCCTGCACATGATCAATTACAATTATGAAGCTTTACTTCACAAGATTGTAGAGGTTAAGAATAGAAATGAGAATAGTTTTCAGATGCACTCCAGGACCTGAATAGTCTGTACATCCCATAAAGTTGAACCACATTCACTGGCCTAGCACTTTCTAGAATAAAACTTGGAGCACCTTGCAATAAAAAACACATACACAAGCAGTAATATGGAAACCAAGATTTCCATATAAATATGGTTGAAGAGACTCATCATTTCCCCCTTATCCTCATAGAAACAATCTAGATGCAATAAAGAGGCTAAAGAAGAGGAATACATGCCATGTCTATAATTTTAGTGAAATTGAGAGAAAGAATCCAAATATTGTAAAAGCTGCCAAAATCAGATAAGCTTACACAAATACACGTGTACTGAACAGGTACAATGAACTGTCTCAGATCCAAAAGAAATCATTCTTTTTCCAATTCTTCAAACCGAGCTTAAAAACATGTTTGAGTCATTTAAGATTTTATATGAAGAATTGCATTGATAGACCTTCAAGTACTAAGGTAACCATTATATTCCTAAATAAAGTCAACTTAACTATGTTGTATTTCATTTTTTGTGCATGTATTTTTCCCTCCTAATTTTTTGCTGAATTCTTTTAGTATTTTTTCAAATAAGATTGTGGTTTTATCATTGATTTTATCATTTTCCTTTGATCAATCGATTTCTGCTTTTACCTTTGATCCCTCCCATCTGTATTTTTAAATTTTATTTTCTTGTTTATTTTCAAATTTCTTGAGTTGTATGTTGAAGTTATCTCATTTTAGTTCAACCAGAGTCAAATGACCTGAGTTAAGTTTTAGATCTTTCATT
>NW_011889417.1:66589-68837 GCF_000151845.1 Pteropus vampyrus | reverse complement strand
TCCTTATACTCATGGTAAAGGAGTCTAGAACACAGTTGTTCAAATTAACCACTTTGAATGTTTTTCATACATAGGATTATAGCTTGGTGCTTTCTCCAATTCTTCAAACCGGGCTTAAAAACATGTTTGAGTCATTTAAGATTTTATATGAAGAATTACATTGATAGACCTTCAAGTACTAAGGTAACCATTATATTCCTAAATAAAGTCAACTTAACTATGTTGTATTTAATTTTTTGTGCATGTATTTTTCCCTCCTAATTTTTTGCTGAATTCTTTTAGTATTTTTTCAAATAAGATTGTGGTTTTATCATTGCTTTTATCATTTTCCTTTGATCAATTGATTTCTGCTTTTACCTTTGATCCCTCCCATCTGTATTTTTAAATTTTATTTTCTTGTTTATTTTCAAATTTCTTGAGTTGTATGTTGAAGTTATCTCATTTTAGTTCAACCAGAGTCAAATGACCTGAGTTAAGTTTTAGATCTTTCATTTCCTAGTTTTATGCACTGAGGTAAAACTTTTCTACTGTGTCTTTATAGGATGTGTGGACCCTGAGAAAGATTTTACCTACCAAGAAGGACTCCTGGTGGCTAACTGGGCTTACCAGGGACCTCTCATGCAAACCACACTTCAGGAAAAGCCTCTACTAAACTGCCTACCTCCCTCACTAAACTACCTACCTCTCGCACTAAACTGCCTGCCTCCCACACTGAACTGCCTTCCTACACTGTGTTCCTGTGCCTGAGGCAACACTTAGAAAAAAGTTCCTGGAATTGTATTTCAACCAATAGGACTGCGACCTTCTCTGTCCAATCACACCTGCGTAGCTATATCCTCATTAGCATTCTCACAAACCAATCACAGTGTCTCCATTCTGAACACCAGGAAAATGCTTTTTGAACCAATCAAACTGTGTGGATTTGGAGTCCTTATTTGCTTGAGTATTCTCAATTGCTAACAAGACATTGCTTTAAAAATCAGCATTCAATTGCAAATTATGCATCTCGTTCAGCACATCATCATATATTAGAATATTTATTCTAGGAAGGATTACCCTTTCATGTCTCAACTTTTAAATTAAAATGTGAAGGAACGGGTGTATTAAATATTTAAAATTATTACACTATGGAGTTCATACACCTTTGTATGCTGAAGATTTGGGGCCTACATTAATCCTTGAGGTACATAGGATAAATATCCTAACCCCCTCTCAACTGTCACAGCACCTGAAATTCCACCCTCAAAAACGTTTCCCTTTGATACTAATGAATTCAGCAAAATTGCAGGATACCAAAAAACACATGGAAAACTCATTTACACTTCTATCACTAATAATGAATAATTGAAAAAGAAATTGAGAAAATTCCATTTACAATTATATTTTAAAAATAAACTTATCCAAGGGAGCGAAATGCATGTACACTGAAACTACAAAATGTTGCTGAAAGCAATTTTAAAAATACAAATAAAGAAAAAGACATTTCTGTTCATGAATTAGAACACTTAAGATTTTGTTAATAAGTCAATACTACTAAAGGCTATCCGACATTTAATGCAATCCCTATCAGAATCCCAAAGGTATTTTTTGCACAAATAGGAAAATCCCTCCTAAAAGTTATATGACATCTCAAGGGACCCCAAGGAGCTACAATGATATTGAAAAAAATTAAGTTGGAAGTTTTACACATCTTGATTGTAAAATTTATTAAAAAGCCACAATAATCAAGACAGTGTTGTGTTGGCATAAAGACAGACATGTAGAACAATGGAAGAGAATAGAGACCTCAGAAATAAATCTTTGTATACATGATCAGATAAACTTTATCTAGGGTCTCAAGCCCCTTTAATGGGGAAGGGACAGTCTTTTCAATAAGTAGTGTTGGGAGAACTAGAAATCTACACCAAAGAAATGAAGTTGGACCCTTACCTTACACCATACACAAAAATCAACTCAATATGGATAAAAGACCTAATCGTAAAGCTAAACCCAAAAGACTTTTAGAAGAAAACATGAAGGACAATTTTCATACATTGGATACCAAAAAAGAAAAAAAAATAGATTATATCAAAATTAAAACCATCTGTGCATCAAAGGATACAATCAACAGAATGAAAAGACCACCTACATAATGGGAAAATATATTTGCATATTTTATACCTGATTAGGATATAACATCCCGAATACAAAAGACCTCTCACCACTCAAAAACAACAAAACCAAGAAACCCAATTTAAAGATGGGTAAA
>NW_011889417.1:63533-65474 GCF_000151845.1 Pteropus vampyrus | reverse complement strand
AGTATAAGAGGAACATATACATGATCACTTATCAATCAACCATTACCAATCAAATTTTAAGACACTGAGAACACAGGGTTAAAGATGAAAGGAGGAAATAGGACAGAATAAAGACTTTGGATTGTGGAACGTTAATTGAGCATAGCAGGCCTGAGATTGTACAAAATGAGCCACAGGATGGCATTAAATGCTGCTGGTGGAGTGGTAACAGGAATACAAGAGCAGAAAAAAAAAACCAAACAGAATTCGAGAATTCGTACTTGGCCCCTTCACCATATCCTCTGATAGTCACCAAGAGCTGATCACTTTATGGATGAGATTGATAGGAGGCAGATAAACCGATACTATAAAAATTGAGCTCTTCCAGATGTTAATAAAGCAATTAAACAGAATGAGCTCTCAGCAGAAATTTGGTCACACGTTAGGCACACAATGCATTTTTTTAAATAAATACATATATGGAATTGAATAAATAACTTTTATTAAGAAATCAAGCTACATTATTCTGTTAATATACAGTCTCTTATTTTTTAATTTTTTAATTTAATATTTACATCTCTACTCAAGAGTGAATCGTTTTTATTGTACCATGTTTAGTAGGTGTATTAAAATTCACTAGCTCTGTAAAATGAAATTTACAGTCAACACAAGTAAGGATGTGTTGCAAATTATCTGTACGTTGAAAGTTACAAACTCTTAGCTACATAATTAATGTGATTTTTTTAAATACCTTTTTCATACATGGAATGCCAATAAAAATGAATATAAAAAAGTTTAATTAAATGTGAGCATAAAGGAAAAGGCTTCAAAATATAATGAAAAACATTCAAAGTCTTTTATACAGAAACACAGCATTTTCAAGTATTAAAGTAAAAATGGGAAAAAAAGAGATATTTTAAATGTTAAGAAAGTAATTAAAAGTAATTCTAACTTTCTGGTTTTCAAATATTATATCTCTTGTTTCTTTGTTTCTTTTAATGAAAGAATGTTGAGCATCAGTAAAATGGGACAAAATTTGTATCATTTAAATTAAAATATAAATGTATAATAATTACCCAAAGTTGAGGGGCAAAGCAGTAACAGTGAGAAACAATTGACCCTCACAGGGAATATGAGTTTCTGTAAAAGTATCATCTCAGGTTGGCATAAAATAAGACAAATAGATCAATGGAAATAAAGCTTGCAGAAACATAACGAAAAGAGGAATTTCATGTATTATAGTGGTGGAGAAACATATTAGGAGCAAAAGGATGCCTATTTGTGTACAAATAAAGAGGTTTGTGTCTCTACCAGGGAGATCCTCCACAAGTATCTCAAACCCCACTAATTTTTTATAACTTTTTGGATAACATTAGTTGGAGGAAGGTAAATCTGAGTTATGGAAATTGAGTCCTTTTATGCCAGAGTGGCAATAAGATGGAATGAGCTCTGAGCACAGTTTGTCATATAGTAGGTACCTTAGAAAATAAATATGAGTATCATTGACTCACAGCAAACAAACCTAAATTAAACCAATTCGTTAAGAAGTAAAAAAAAAATCTATGATATACGAAAAGAGGAAACATACAGAGAGATTTCATGACTTTCCTTATTGAAGACAATGGCTATTGTCTTCAATAAGGAAAGAGATGGCTAATAGCCATTGTCTTCAATAAGGAAGAGATTGAAAGAGATCAGAATATATCACTCCAAAAATATGCTTCAATTGAAAGAGATCAGAATATATCACTCCAAAAATATGCTTCTCTGACATAAAAATTATTTTGAAGTAAAGGCAGAAATCACAAAAAAGGTTCTCTTTTACTGCCTAAAGGCAGAAAATAAATTCTACTTTTATTGGAGAGAGACTCACAGGCCAGACACAGCACCACTACCATCTGCTAACTTTCTTAAACTAATTTTCATCTTGCTCATTAAGAAAGATAAGAATGACTGAGCCCT
>NW_011889417.1:60191-62563 GCF_000151845.1 Pteropus vampyrus | reverse complement strand
AACTATGATATACAAAAAGAGGAAACATACAGAGAGATTTCATGACTTTCCTTATTGAAGACAATGGCTATAATATAATTGAAAGAGATCAGAATATATCACTCCAAAAATATGCATCTCTGACATAAAATTATTTTGAAGTAAAGGCAGAAATCACAGAAAAGGCTCTCTTTTACTGCCTAAAGGCAGGAAATAAATTCTACTTTTATTGGAGAGAGACTCACAGGCCAGACACAGCACCACTACAATCTGCTAACTTTCTTAAACTAATTTTCATCTTGCTCATTAAGAAAGATAAGAATGACTGAGCCCTAGGTGCACTTCCGTGAGCTCACATGACTTGGTCTGGTAAATTCTACACGAATCGATTGTTTCTTTATCTAAATGGTTTTAAATGTTCCTGCTCTGTGAGTCTTCAGATCTTCATTCTCTTGCGAAGGCTTCTACATATAAGTAAAACTTCAATAAATTTGAGTGCTTTTCTCCTGTTAATGTGTCTTATGTCAGTTTAATTCTTAGATCCAGCCAACCCAAAGAAGGTAAAAGAGAATTTTACCTCACCCACATAATATATACCGAATAAAAATTTACTAAACAAATTGATCTGAAATTCCAACAATTCACATACTTTTTACTGATTTCTCTGTCAGATGTTTCTGAAATTCTCAGTAAATTCTTCTTGCTCAATCTCTCACCAAATGGCAAATTGTTCACTGTGGCTGTTCTTTGTCTTCAATAAACAAAATTTTCAAAAATAAGGACATTTTTGAAGAACGATAACTCTAGACATGGTTTATGAATTTGATAGGTATTTTCTTAGAGTGTTTTCTCTCTGACCTTTCTTATATCTGTGCTGCCACAGCCCTTGCCACTTCCTGTCTGTGCTGGTCATGGTCCCTACAGCAGGTGGATGCATCAAGCAGAGCCCTGAGGTTTTGGTGCACCTTCCTCCTACAAACATCTCACTGTGGGCTCACTCAGGACACAGAAATACAATGCAGAGTCCTCCAGCTGTGCAGCTGAGATGATGAGGTTGCCGAAATTGTTTGCTTTCTGAAAATTCAATGAATAGCGACCTTCTGTGGCATTTCGCTGGTTATAAGAGTCCTGACGAACAAGTAAAATCATCGCCCCACTGCTGAGCTGCTTGTACCAGAATAAACTATAACTACTATCACTGGTGTCATATCTGCAGTCCAGGGTCACGGCCTCCTTCTCTTGCACTAACATTGCCTGATGGCCTTGAGTTACCTTCTGGGCAATACTGGATCCTGAAAGAAAAAATATACAACAGAAGGTTTGGAGATAAGTGGTGTGAGACAAAAATAAAAATAAAATCTTTTTCACACCCTGCTACCTTTCCTTCCCAAGGTACCCAGAATACACTGCCTGGACCCCCAGTCCTTGGGTCACACAGGAGGCCCATTCCCACTTGGGCCATCCCTACCTAGCCACACTGAAGCCATGACCACCTCCAGAAGTCTGGAGAGCATTATGTCCATGTTCTTTCACTAGATGGAAAATATCTTGTTCTTTTTCAGTTTCAAAGCTCTGCAACACAAGGTGACTCTGATGGCGAGAGAGACGAAATGCTGGGCTGTGTTGCTGCCGCCCCAGAACAGGAAACAGGTTTCGTGGTGTAGCAAGTTAGTGGGAGTCACGTCAAAATTTTCTATATACTGGTTGAGTCTCACTCAATGCAAAGTTCCTTTTGCATTAGGCAACACTTAGTTTAAAACAATTACATCTGAAAATAAACATGGGCATAATTGCATATTGAAAAAAAAAGCTGATGATTGACCAACTGCTATGATCAGTCAGTGCATCTGTGATGGAACTAGGCAGTGGCATTTATTTAAAAATACTACATGTAATGAATTATAGAAATGACATAAGATGGAAAAATCATGTATCCTCATGCCTGTATATGCTGTTGTTTCACCTAAGGTAGAAATAAATCACTTTCTGATAAGAAGGCTAAGGGGTTTGAAAAAATCACTGTCCTTCTTATGATCTTGATTTTTAAGGCAATATTCCTCTTCACTACTAACGTCTGCTCAGTTACCTTGTGCAAATAGCAGAAAACCAACTAATCTCCCTCTGCTGAAGACTGAAATGAAGCCCTCAGGCATGCAGTCCTGTCACAGAGGTCCCCTTCTCTTCTCTATTTAGAGTGATAGCTCAGCTCTCCTCAAAAAGGACATAAAAGACACCAGAGTTTGACCATCAGGTTATTGAGATTTTAAACTTACATTTTTCCCATTACCTCAATTAAGTCCCTAAATGGGCTCCAACAAGCCTCTATATTCGGTGTGCCCAGCTCTAAAGGCAATATTTCTAGATGACCTCATACACCTTCATAGGATCACTAA
>NW_011889417.1:58463-60141 GCF_000151845.1 Pteropus vampyrus | reverse complement strand
AAACCAAATTTTCAAGAATAAGAAGGTTTTGAAGAACGATAACTCTAGACATGGTTTATGAACCTAGAGAGGTATTTTCTTAGAGTATTTCCTCTCTAACCCTACCTACATCTGTGCTTCCACAGACCTCACCACTTCCTGTCTGTGATGGCAATTCCCAGCCTTGGTCTCTACAGCAGGTGGATGCATCAGGCAGAGCCCTGGGGTTTTGGTACATCTCCCTTCTACACACCTCTCACTGTGGGCTCACTCAGGGCACAGAAATACAATGCAGTGTCTTCCAGCTGTGCAGCTGTGATGACGAGGTTGCAGAAATTGTTTGCTTTCTGAAAATTCAAAGAGTAGCGACCTTCTGTGGCATTTCGCTGGTTGTAAGAGTTCTGACGAATAAGTAAAATCATCGTCCCACTGCTGAGCTGCTTGTACCAGACTAAACTATAACTACTATCACTGGTGTCGTATCTGCAGTCCAGGGTGACAGCCTCCTTCTCTTGCACTAACATTGCCCGATGGCCTTGAGTTACCTTCTGGGCAATACTGGATCCTGAAAGAAAAAATATACAACAGAAAGTTTGGGGATAAATGGTGTGAGACAAAAAAAAAAATCTTTTTTACACCCTGCTACCTTTCCTTCCCAAGGTACCCAGAAGACACTGCCTGGACCCCCAGTCCTTGGGTCACACAGGAGGCCCCTTCCCACTTGGGCCATCCCTACCTAGCCACACTGAAGCCATGACCACCTCCAGAAGTCTGGAGAGCAACATGTCCATGTTCTTTCACTAGATGGAAAATATCTTGTTCGTTTTCAGTTTCAGAGCTCTGCAACACAAGGTGACTCTGAGAGGGAGAAAGAAGAAATGCTGAGCTGTGTTGCTGCTGCCCCAGAACAGGAAACGGGTTTCCTGGTGTAGCAAGTTAGTGGGAGTCACGTCAAAATTTTCTATATACTGGTTGAGTCTCACTCAATGCAAAGTTCCTTTTGCATTAGGCAACACTTAGTTTAAAAACAATTACATCTGAAAATAAACATGAGCACAATTGCATATTGAAAAAAAAAAAAGCTGATGATTGACCCACTGCTATGATCAGTCATTGCATCTGTGATGGAAACTAGGCAGTGGCATTTATTTAAAAATACTACATGTAATGGATTATAGAAACGACATAAGACGGAAACATCATGTATCCTCATGCCTGTATATGCTGTTGTTTCACCTAAGGTAGAAATAAATCACTTTCTGATAAGAAGGCTAAGATGTTTGAAAAAATCACTGTCGTTCTTATGATCTTGATTTTTAAGGCAATATTCCTCCTCACTACTAACGTCTGCTCAGTTACCTTGTGCAAATAGCAGAAAACCAACTAATCCCCCTCTGCTGAAGACTGAAATGAAGCCCTCGGGCATGCAGTCCTGTCACAGAGGTCCCCTTCTCTTCTCTATTTAGAGTGATAGCTCAGCTCTCCTCAAAAAGGACATAAAAGACACCAGAGTTTGACCATCAGATTATTGAGATTTTAAACTTACATTTTTCCCATTACCTCAATTAAGTCCCTAATTGGGCTCCAACAAGCCTCTATATTCTGTGTGCCCAGCTCTAAAGGCAATATTTCTAGATGACCTCATACACCTTCATAGGATCACTAATCAAAAGATCACTGATTGCAATAGACCTTTGTG
>NW_011889417.1:56279-57693 GCF_000151845.1 Pteropus vampyrus | reverse complement strand
TGATAGCTCAGCTCTCCTCAAAAAGGACATAAAAGACACCAGAGTTTGACCATCAGGTTATTGAGATTTTAAACTTACATTTTTCCCATTACCTCAATTAAGTCCCTAAATGGGCTCCAACAAGCCTCTATATTCGGTGTGCCCAGCTCTAAAGGCAATATTTCTAGATGACCTCATACACCTTCATAGGATCACTAATCAAAAGATCACTGATTGCAATAGACCTTTGTGTGACTATAAAAGGAAAGCCATGCCTAGGGATATTACTCAACTACGTGCCTACCAATAAAGCCCCATTGCTATCATTGCCGATCTTTTGATACAGTAGCCAAAACTTGTCCTCCACATCTTAAAGTAATTGTAGCCTCAGCTAAATTGGTTGAAGTATCTTCGGATCTAGCCCTGGAATCACCGAGAAATCTGATAGTATCACATACCATACAAATTATTCTTCTATCGAAAAACAACCAACTTTTATCCACCAGTTGGTTGAATAATTGAAAGGTACAATACCAGGCAGAGAATGAAGTAACCACTCCAGACAACTTTATAAATTCCGATCCTTTAGCAGAAGCACAATTAACTCAAGTAGCAGAACTCGTGGATTTTTCCTGGGCATATTAAATTACAAATATGCACAATGGCGGTCATAAGTTTTACCATAGTTAAAAGCTTTTGAATATTATAATAACAATGAAGTTATATTAACCATCTTAACCTTTCCATCACCCTCTCATGTATCTCATACATCCCTATTAAAAAAGGACAGCAAATACATGAATTAATAGAAGTCTTCATGCTACTTAGAGAAAGTTTTGTCCTAAAGGTGAAATCTTATATTATAAAAGACACTGGAGAAACTAGGAAAAAATACGTCAGCAAACTGTCATGCTAAATATGATTTCTGACTGTAGTTTTTATTTATGCAAGCAACTCTTTGAGAACATAAAGACAAATCCATGGAAGAGAAAACTTTTCCCCCAATATAATCAAGAATCTCGAGGAATTATTGATTAGTTTGGTCCAGGAGAACAAATATTTTAAAGCCAAGGCAGCTTCCTTTGGAAGCCAAATGATTTGCAATGAACATTGGCTAAAACACTACAGGAACAACACATCACAATAGGGGCATATCGTCTGGTGGAGAAATTTTTCTAGGATGGCAGACTTTGGAACCAGTTCATGCCTTTCTTGGAACCAATAAAAACCTATAAAGATGGGATATGAACTAGAATATTGTCCAAGGAAACATTTGAGTATCTCCAAAAAGATTGTACACAATTGTATTCCCTCCATTGGTCATGATGTAAGTAGGAACAGTATTTTCTTTTCTCTGTGAGTTGAAGCATTGTCCTCTCAGAAATCCACAGCCCTCACAGTTGCTAAATATCAAGCTGATTTTTGTGTTTAATAC
>NW_011889417.1:54160-55302 GCF_000151845.1 Pteropus vampyrus | reverse complement strand
AAAACTTTTCCCCCAATATAATCAAGAATCTCGAGGAATTATTGATTAGTTTGGTCCAGGAGAACAAAATATTGTAAAGCCAAGGCAGCTTCCTTTGGAAGCCAAATGATTTGCAATGAACATTGGCTAAAACACTATAGGAACAACACATCACAATAGGGGCATATCGTCTGGTCGAGAAATTTTTCTAGGATGGCAGACATTGGAACCAGTTCATGCCTTTCTTGGAACCAATAAAAACCTATAAAGGTGGGATATGAACTACAATATTGTCCAAGGAAACATTTGAGTATCTCCAAAAAGATTGCACACAATTGTATTCCCTCCATTGGTCATGATATAAGTAGGAACAGAATTTTCTTTTCTCTTTGGGTTGAAGCATTGTCCTCTCAGAAATCCACGGCCCTCACAGTTGCTACATATCAAGCTGATTTTTGTGTTTAATACCTATACCATTTCAAATTATCTCTATCTACAGAAACAAATTTCTCGGGGGCAGTTAAGTAAGGTTTTGCTCTCACCCAGAATCTTCACTTTTCTTATCATCTCCCCATCCTCTGAAAAACTGAAAAGAACAAATGGAATATTAAAACTGAAATGAATTACTGTATCAGACACTCCTATGGACTAACACATTTTTAGCCTTACCTCTCATGGCCCTGCATTCTCCTCCTCACAAAGTCAAATGTTGTCTCATATGAACTGGTCACTAATAGGCCCATAGAACTCAGAATGTCCCAAAACATACATATTTTCATCTTTCACACAGTCAACTAGAAAAATAAATCAATAATACTCAGTCCTTTTATCGAAAGCCATAGGTTGCTTTTCTTTAATCAGCCCTTGAATGACCTAAGACATTTGACTGGGTGCTCTGAAAAAAATTCTAGAAACAGATTGTCATTCGGATTTATAAAATGACTTTATTAGGTATTATTTACTACGAGTCCAGCAGACAAAGAACAATAAATTGCTGCTCGGTTATATATTTACCAACTAGAGTGACATTATGCACCCTTAAATAACAAAAAATGTAAAGTTACCTACATTGGAGATCTTCAACTGCAGTTCTCCAGAGATCATCAGAAGCGGAGAGGCCACCGAACATGAGTACTCACTCAAGATCCTTAAAACAAGCATAT
>NW_011889417.1:53075-54110 GCF_000151845.1 Pteropus vampyrus | reverse complement strand
GATCTTCAACTGCAGTTCTCCAGAGATCATCAGAAGCGGAGAGGCCACCGAACATGAGTACTCACTCAAGATCCTTAAAACAAGCATATAATTACTTTAAGTAGACATCTTTATTCAATACCATTAGAAGAGAGTTCTCCTAGATGATTGAAACCATTGATTGTCATACCATTCTTTGCATTCTTTTATTTTTCATACTTGTAGAGGTATATTCTCATTTTAATATCAGAATGTTTGATATTTCTGATTTACCTGACTTTGTTCTCTTACTAGTAAAATATCTTGCTTAGGTACAGACTTTACTTCAGATAATACTCACACAAATGCTATAGTTCAGCTCTACGAAGCCATTGCCATGCAACAAAGTAAAGACATGTTGGATATGTCATTCGATGACAACTCATCAGAAAGTCAAATAAAACTACACCTCCGCTGATAGTGCTAGAGGAATTCAAACACTTGAAATTATGAACTATATTAATAAAATTTACTTAAAAGTTCAAAACACCAAGTGCAGAAAAAGCTGAGTGGTGGCAGAGATGGAAATCATGCATGTGCCCAGAGGTATGTGCTTTCTCTCACGAAGGTTCAAACATCCCGAAAGGTTATGTGTTATATGATTCCATTTATATGACACTCTTAAAAAGATAAAAAATATAGAAGAAAACAGGATTGAAAGAAAACATGGCTGAGTGAGAGACATCCCCAGATCTCTCCCCTTGAAACAACAATAAGCTGAACATCTAAAACTCAACAAAAAACACCCAGCTGCACATCAACATGTCTGAGCGTGGAATCTGTGCTTAAGAGCTACCACAGGTCAGAACCCCGGATGTCAGACAGTGGACTGGGACAAATAAAGAAGCTGCCTCTGGCAGCCACTGGAGATCCCTGCAGAAAGAAGGGGAGGGGAAAAGGTGCGGTCACTTCCCTGAACAGTCCTGCCTGAGAGAGTTTGTGAGTTCCACACAGCCAGTGGCGGGCCCAGTCATCAGGGCAGAAAGCAAAGAAGCAGATGGCAGAGAAACAACAGTT
>NW_011889417.1:51213-52250 GCF_000151845.1 Pteropus vampyrus | reverse complement strand
CATTTATATGACGCTCTTAAAAAGATAAAAAATATAGAAGAAAACAGGATTGAAAGAAAACATGGCTGAGTGAGAGACATCCCCAGATCTCTCCCCTTGAAATAACAATAAGCTGAACATCTAAAACTCAACAAAAAACACCCAGCTGCACACCAACATGTCTGAGCGTGAAATCTGCACTTAAGAGCTGCCACAGGTCAGAACCCCGGATATCAGACAGTGGACTGGGACAAATAAAGAAGCTGCCTCTGGCAGCCACCGGAGATCCCTGCAGAAAGAAGGGGAGGGGAAAAGGTGTGGTCACTTCCCTGAACAGCCCTGCCTGAGAGAGTTTGTGAGTTCCACACAGCCAGTGGCGGGCCCAGTCATCAGGGCAGAAAGCAAAGAAGCAGATGGCAGAGAAACAACAGTTGATTTTTACTGGCTGCAATTGAAAAACTGAGACTGAGCCACAGCCCCCAACCCCAACCCAGAGCAGCCATCCTCCCATACCCTCTGAGACCTATCTTCACGGAGTCCCAGGGGAATCTGAGCAAACACTACTGAACTGTTGCTAACACTGACAGGGACTGAACCTGAGGGTAGGGAGCGTGATTAAATATCTAAAAGAAAATAAAAGCGTTATTAAGGCTTTATAAGAGGCTTAGACGCCATCTACTGGAAACCAAAAGAAAAGCGCCTTCTTTGCAGCAGGCTAAAGAGAGACCTTTATATAATAAATCTTCTCTCTGGAAAAAAAAGCGAAAACATTTCCATTAATGCACAGGAGGAGAAATAGTCCATTAAACACAACCAAGGTGACAAGGCATCTCAGAAAGAAAGAAAAAAATCTCCAGAACATAAGCTTATAGACATAGAAATATGTGACTTAAATGACGGAGAATTTAGGATGGTACTTCTGAAAAAACTCAGTGAGTTCCAAAATGAGTCATATCAACATTGTCAGGAATTGAAAAATACAACTAGATGAGCAGAATTAGATCTTTAGCAAGAAGATTGAAACCCTCAAAAAGAACAGAATAGATCTTCTGGAGATA
>NW_011889417.1:48901-51163 GCF_000151845.1 Pteropus vampyrus | reverse complement strand
ACTTAAATGACGGAGAATTTAGGATGGTACTTCTGAAAAAACTCAGTGAGTTCCAAAATGAGTCATATCAACATTGTCAGGAATTGAAAAATACAACTAGATGAGCAGAATTAGATCTTTAGCAAGAAGATTGAAACCCTCAAAAAGAACAGAATAGATCTTCTGGAGATAAAAACACACACTGCAAAAGTTGACAAATGAAATAGCAAGCTTGGGACATAGAGTCGACCAAATAGAGGAAAGGATCAGTGATATCAAAGACAGAAATCTAGAAATAAGTCAGAAAGAAGAAGAGAGAAACCAAAAGATGAAGAATAATGAAAGAGAAATATAAGAACTAGCTGATACAATCAGGAGAGGAAACATAAGAATAATGGGCATTATTGAAGATGAAGAAAAGGAGCAGGGACTAGAAAGCATTTTCAGACAAACAGTGGATGAGAATTTCCCAAATCTAAGGAATGAGCTGGAGCTTGGAATTCAAGAAGTCAACAGAATATTCAATTATCTCAACCGAAAAAGGCCTACACCAAGACACATTGTATTAAAATTATTAAAATCAATGACAAAGACAGATTTCTCAGGGCAGCAAGGGAAAAGAAGACGGTAACTCATAAAGGAAAAGCCCATTAGATTATCGTCGGACTTCTCAGTACATACCTTACAAGCTGGAAAGGAGTGGAATCAAATATTCAAACTATTAAGAGAAAATAACTACCAGCCTAGAATAATGTATCCAGGTAAGCTCTCCTTTAGACATAGAGGAGAAATTAAGACCTTTCCAGAAATTTAAAAATTGAGGGAATTCTCCACTACGAGTCCTGCACTACAGGAAATACTGAAAGGGGTCAGTTCACCTAAAACAAAATGACAAAAAAAAAACCCCAAAAAACGTAATTAGGAGTAAAGCGACTATAAGGCAAATTGATGCAGAGGAGTGCAATCCTTACTAAGAACAGGACATTATAGCTTAAATAATAAGAAGAGAATTGCTATAGCAAGATAGTAATGAACGTTCAGCATACAGGACAAATAGAGGTGACAATGACTGAAAGGGGGAGGATTCAAAGACACAAATTCACAAAGGGGAATGGAGATAAGGCACATACAGAAGAAAGTGGACGACTCTATATATATAACTATCCTTTGCATATTTGTAATGGTAACCACACACCAAAGAATCAAAACTGAAGTATATAACATAAAACAAGAAGAACCAGAGGGAAAACCCACAAAAACCAACCAAAATAAAGAAAACAGAAACATAAGGACAAAGAAGCAATGGAAACACCAAGTTACCAGAAAGCAAAAGATAAAATGGCTACAGGAAGACTTCATATTTCAATAATCACCCTAAATGTTAATGGACTAAACTCACCAATAAAAAGGCACAGAGTTGCAGAATGGGTTAAAAACCAAAACCCAACCATATGCTGCCTCCAGGAGACACATCTCAGCTCCAAAGACAAAGATAGACTCAAAGTGAAAGGGTGGAAAATGACATTTCAAGCAAATAACATTCAGAAAAAAAGCGAGAGTAGTGGTACTAATATCAGACGAAGTAATAAACTTCAAAAAGATAAAGGAAGATACTGAGGGACACTTCATAATGATAAAGGGAATCATGCACCAAGAAGATGTAACACTTATTAATATTTATGTTCCCAATCAGGGAGACCCGAAATAGGTAAAGCAATGAGGTAAAGAGACAACCATCCGAATGGGAAAACATATTTGCAAGCAATGCCTCCAATAAGGGCCTAATATCCAAAATATACAAAGAACTCGTAGGACTCAATAACAACAAAAACAAACGATCCAATCAAAAAATAGGCAGAGGACCTGAACAGACACTTCTCTCTAGAGGACATACAAATGGCCAAGAAATATATGAAAAGATGCTCAATATCACCAGCTATTAGAGAAATGCAAATCGAAACCACAATGAGATACCATTTCACACCTATTAAAATAGCTATAATCAACAGGACAAGTAATAACAAATGTTGGAGAGGATCTTCAGAAAATGGAGCCCTCATACACTGCTAGTGGGACTGCAAATTGGTACAGCTACTATAGAAAAGAGTATGGAGTTTCCTCAAAAAACTGAGAATTGATCTACCATATGATCCATCAATCCCTCTACTTGATATTTACTCCAAAGATTTGAAAACCCATTCCAAAAAGATATTTGCTCACCGATGTTCATAGCAGCATTATTCAAAGTGGCCAGGACATGGAAGCAACTGAAGTGTCCTATGA
>NW_011889417.1:46575-47949 GCF_000151845.1 Pteropus vampyrus | reverse complement strand
ATTTGCTCACCGATGTTCATAGCAGCATTATTCAAAGTGGCCAGGACATGGAAGCAACTGAAGTGTCCTATGAAAGATAATTGACTAAAGAAGCCATGGTACATATATACAATGGAATATTACTCAGCCATAAGAAGAGATGAAATATTACTGTTTGTGACAACATGAATGGACCTTGAGATAATAATGCTAAGTGAAATAAGCCAGACTTAAGAAGTAGAAAATCACATGATATCACTTATATGTGGGATATAAACCTAAAAGCAACAAATGAGCAGGACAAACAAACAGAGACTCATGGACACAGACTATCAACTAGTGGTTACCAGAAGACTATAGACATGTGGTTACTAGAGGAGTGAGGGTAGATGGCGTATGGGGGATGAAATATAGAGTTTAGGGGGAGGGTGAAGTGGATAAAGGGTATCAAATATATGGTAGCTGTAGGAAACTGGACTTTGGGTGGTAAATACACCATAAAATATATAGATGTCAAATGATAATGTATACCTGAAAATTATATATTCATATTAACCAATGTTAGCCCAATAAACTTAACCTAAAAATAAATAGATAAATAAATAAATGAATGAATAAATAAATAAATGACAAAAACATAAAACAAAAATCAATATTTGTAAGGAGTTAATGATTGGGGAGTGTGTAATTATAAAAAGATAGCACAAGAGCTTTGGGGAGCAATTGCACTCTTCTCTATCATGATGTGTGATAGTTACCTAGTATACTCTATGTGTTTAGAATTCAAAACTACAGATATAACTATACAGAGAAATAATCAATTTTTCTATATGACTTTTTAAAATAAAAATTTAAAACACTGAGAAAATAAAGTAATTGATGTGGTTTCTATTTTCATGGCTGAACTCTGCTGAATATGTACATTATTTTCTCAACTTGGGAAAGAAGTGCACCTGCCATGCCAACAGTGATAGGCAAAATAATGGCTAAAAAAACAACCAGGTCTAAATCTTCAGATTCTGTGAATGTTGTCTTGTATGGGAACACGCAAACACATATACACAGGAAAAAACTTTTGAAGATATGATTAATTAAGAATCCTGAGATGGGAAAATAATTTTGGATTATATGAGCCTAAATGTATTCACATGTGTACTTTTAAAAGGGAGACAGAAGGGGATTTGATGACAGAAAAAGAGAAGCCAAAGAGATCGTAGATGCAAAGATTGGAGTGACGTGTCCACAATCCAAGAAATATCGGCACCCACTACAGCCAGAAGATTCAAGGAATAAATTATCTCCTAGACCCTCTGGATCAGGTGCAGCCCTCCTAACAACTTGATTTTAGTTCAATGGAAATAATTTCAACTTCTGGCATTTAGAACCATGACAGAA
>NW_011889417.1:45162-45485 GCF_000151845.1 Pteropus vampyrus | reverse complement strand
AGATATGATTAATTAAGAATCCTGAGATGGGAAAATAATTTTGGATTATATGAGCCTAAATGTATTCACATGTGTACTTTTAAAAGGGAGACAGAGGGAAATTTGATGACAGAAAAAGAGAAGCCAAAGAGATCCTAGATGCAAAGATTGGAGTGACGTGTCCACAATCCAAGAAATATCGGCACCCACTACAGCCAGAAGATGCAAGGAACAAATTATCTCCTAGAGCCTCTGGATCAGGTGCAGCCCTCCTGACAACTTGATTTTAGTTCAATGGAAATAATTTCAACTTCTGGCATTTAGAACCATGACAGAAAAAAATT
>NW_011889417.1:44551-45112 GCF_000151845.1 Pteropus vampyrus | reverse complement strand
AAGGAAAACAAAAGAAAATATAAACAAAAGGGACTACAACAACCTAAAAAGCTCTGTACAGCAAAGGAAACCATCAACAAAATGAAAAGACAACTCACTGAATGAGAAAAGATATTCACTTATGATACATCTGGTAAAAAGTTAATATCTAAAATATATAAAGAAATCATACAACTCAACAACAACAACAACAACAAAAACGAACAATCCAATTAAAAAATAGGAAGAAAGCATGAACGGATATTTCTCCAAAGAAGAAATACAGATGGCCAATAGACGTATGAAAAAATGCTCAAGGACACTAATTATCAGAGAAAATCAAATTATACCCACAATGAGATATCACCTCACACTTGTCAGAATGGTTATCATCAATAAATCAAAAAACAAGTGCTGGCGAGGATGCAGAGAAAAGGGAACTCTCATACACTGTTGGTGGCAATGCAAATTGGTATAGCCACTATGGAAAACAGTCTGGAGGTTTCTCAAAAAATTAAAAACAGTTATTCCTTTTGACCTAGCAATTGCACTTCTGGATATTTATCCGAAGAAAGCCAAAAT
>NW_011889417.1:43067-44501 GCF_000151845.1 Pteropus vampyrus | reverse complement strand
TGTGTGTGTTGATTTAGTATACATATAGAAAGAAAACCTTTCTTATTAAATCCATTGGGGTAACACTGATTAATAAAATCATATAGGTTTCAGCTGTACAATTCAATAACCCATCATACATATATATATTGCACTGTGTGTTCACCACCCAAAATAAATCTCCTCCTGTCACCATATTATTTGACTCTCTTTTTCCTTAACTACCTCCTCCCTCCACCTTTCCTTCTAGTAACCACTAAACTGTTGTCTGTGTCATGAGATTTTGCTTGTCTGTCTTGTTTGTTTGTTGCTTTCAGTTTTATATCCCACATATGAGCGAAGTCATATGGTTCTCGACTTTTTCTGTCTGACTTATTTTGCTTAGCATGATAAGCTCAAGATTCATTCATTTTGTTGCAAATGGCAAAATCTCATCCTTTCTTATGGCTATGGAATATTCCATTGTATATATGTACCACTTCTTCTTTATCCAATCATTCATGGAAAGACGCTTGGGTTGTTGCCATGTCTTGGCCACCATGAATAATGCCGCAGTGAACACAAGGTACATATATCTTTACAGAAAAAAATTTCTGTTATTTTAAGCCACCAAGTTTGTGGTAAATTGTCCAGAGGTAGTAGGAACCAAATATACAAACCACCCTGAAGTTTTAAAGCTTGAATGTGTCTGAATCCAAGCTAACTATATACTGAGTCTGCACACTCTAGCTAGAACATTCTTTTTCTTCCATTGCATAAACTCTCAAGTATGATAAATCATTAAGCCCAAAGTAATAGCCACTTTCTCTTCTAACTTGGTTTGAGAAGAATAAACCAATAAAATATAAGCCACACTTCCCTCTCATTCCATTATCAGTCTTAGAGGAAGAAGATCAAAAGAGAATCAGTCTGCTTCTACCAACAGAAGCTATTAGTTATAGTGAGGAAAATAAAAAAAAAAATAAAAATAAAAGCCATTGAGGTGTTGGAAACAGTACTGACCTTTCTTGTTCAGATGTTTTAAATCTAACTTAAACTAATGACTTTCCCTATAAAAACAAAACAGTTAGCTAATAACACACAACTATAATTCAGCCAAGAGGGATCATCTCACCCTACCAATTGCCAATTATATCCACCCTTAGGAAGAATATCAGACACCTCGAAAATAGCCTACCCTTGACCGGGGGTGAAAGAATTAGGAAATTAATTATTTATGCAAATTTGTTCTTTCCATTGATTTACCTACAACACTAGGAGAATTACTCTTTTTAAAAGAAACTTGTGAATTTATATGGAACTATAAAGGACTCTGAATAGCCACAACAATCTTGAGAAAGAAGAGAAAGTTGAAAGTATCACACTACCAGATATCAAACTATACTACAAGTCAACAGTAATCAAAATAGCATGATATCGGCAAAAAAAAGAAAGAAAGAAAGAAAGAAAAGAAAG
>NW_011889417.1:40943-41524 GCF_000151845.1 Pteropus vampyrus | reverse complement strand
AAAAAACTAAAAAAATAAAGGCAATAACTACTTTTCTATCAAAAACTACTCTAAATGTAAATAGTTTAAATTCTCAAATTGAAACACATAGGGTGGCTGAATGGATAAGAAAACAAGAAACTTATATGTGCTACCTACAAGAGACTCCTTTCATATCGAAAGACACACACAGACTGAAAGTAAAGGGATGTGAAAACATATGTCACAAAAACGGAAATGAAAAAGAAAAGCTGGGGTAGCAATAGTTATACAGACAAAATAGACTTTTAAAAAGGCTATAACAAAAAACGAAGAAGGACCCAGTAATCCCTCTTTCGGGTATTTATCTGAAAAAAAACAAAACACTTCTTCAAAGTGACATGTGCATCCATATGTTCGTTGCAGCATTATTGACAATAGCCAAGATATGGAGGCAACCTGGGTGTCTATTAATGGGTGAATAAGTATAAAAGAGATGTAGATATATACAATATTACTCAGTCATAAAAATGAATGAAAATGTACCACTCGGGACAACAGGGATGTATCTACAGGATATTGTGCTAAGTGAAATAAGACAGGCAGAGAAAGACAAATACCAT
>NW_011889417.1:40520-40893 GCF_000151845.1 Pteropus vampyrus | reverse complement strand
CAGAGAAAGACAAATACCATCTGATTTCACTTATATGTGGAATCGAAAAATCAAAATATACAAACAAAACAGAATTAATCTCATAGATACAGAAAACCTATTGATGGTTGCAAAATGAGAGGGAGTTCAGAGGGTATGGAGAAAAAGAGGAAGAGATTAAGAAGTACAAATTTGTAGCTTCAAAATAGTAATGGAATGTAAAGTATAGCATGGGGAATGTAGTCAATAATATTGTAATAATGCTGTTTGGTATCGGATGGTCATTAGGTTTATCAGGGTATTACTTTATAAATTTTATAAATGTTTAATCACAATGTTGTACACCTGAAACTAATATAATACTGTATGTCAACTATAATTGAAAAATAAAAAA
>NW_011889417.1:36084-37291 GCF_000151845.1 Pteropus vampyrus | reverse complement strand
ATATCAAAGGTATGGCATGTCCTAAATGCAGTGACTAACTCACATTCTTAGTGGAATTGCCTCTGAAGTATAAGCCAACTCACCTGGCATGGATTTCTGCTGCCTTTGCTAGTGCTGGCTGACTCAAGTCCCGACTTGATCATTTTACTCCCAAACTCGGCTACAATGTTCTTTTCCATAGACATGATAAAATTTCTCAGTCCTATAAACTTCTAGAATTATCTCCCTCTGTCAAAAACTCTTTTTCATCTCCTTTAATAACTTCCTATTTTCCAATTACCTCTGTAAGAAAAAAAATCTAGGGAAGGCTGAATATTGCTTGTGTCTGCTAGGGAAATACTACAAATAGAAACTGGCTCTAAAGAATTGAACATGAGAAATGGTCCCTGGCAAACCAAGACCACCTCATTTCCATATGTGAAAGCCCCTTTCCTGTGATTTGTACTCACTTATCCTCTCCAGTTATGGAGAATAAGCATAATCCCCCATCCTCATTTCACACCCTTAAGGATTTAAGGATTCTTCAGATATAATGAAGAATTACAAATCAACATATAAGTATCAACATGTAAATATAAATGTGTTTTACGTACATAAAATTTCTCCATTCTAAAGATCTTCCTCTATTCTCTCATTCATCTTCCATAAGTTAGAACTCCCAAATCTTACATCGAGTAAATTCCCTCTTCTTAGAGACCAGACACTTCAGATCAACATTTGCCCTCTTGAGTTACGGATCCAGAATGGAATATGATCATTTAACTATACTCTGTTCAGCAGAGTATTCCACATATTAAGACTAGCACAGGTATAGTGAAGCCCTGGACAAAATTTGCAGCCCCAAGATTATTTCATTGGCTATCACGTGACTCATCATCAAAGTGTCGATCTGGAGAGGCTTCTTCTAGTATCTCCATGGACTGCCAGCTGCATGACGACGATGTTCCCCTTGGGCTCCACAGTCCAATAATCATTTCTTTACAACAACGTGATAGTGATGGTCTCTATTCATGTGCTGGCTTTCAGAAATGTCTGCCTGGGATAATAAACATATTTGCAATTTCTAGAAAAACCTTTAGAAATACATGAGGGTGTTAGTAGGTGGCACTATCCCTGTTGGCTTACTCTTACAAGCCAGTGCGTGATGGACTTGGTTTGCGGGTAATGACGATGGCTCAGCCTGTCTTCTTTCCTGCCCAAAGGGTCA
>NW_011889417.1:32696-33249 GCF_000151845.1 Pteropus vampyrus | reverse complement strand
GAGATGGAGCCAACTCACAGCAAACCTGGACCCACAGAAGCCCCAGCAGAGCTCCCCGGTGTCTCTCCATGACTCCTTGCCCAGTTACTGTGGTGTCCTTGCCCCTGCTCTGGAGGGGGCAGAGTCCTGGACCAGCAAATGTTGTCTTTCAGTCGTTAGATTCCACCAGACTCACTGAACAGCAGTCACATCTGAGCCTTGTCATTCACTTAAAAGGAAACTCCACCCACAGTAGCCCAGTCAGATGGCACAGTCGTCCTTTCAAAATCATAGATGCAAAGTGCAAATAGTGCAGGACAGTCATGGACAGTATTTATAATACACGAAGTTATAAGGTGCTTTTTTTCTTAAAACACTTTATGTAAGAGAACTTTGTGTTTGTGAGAAAAGGGAGATGATACTTTTGATAAGAATCAGGGGGTAGAGTCCTGAACCAGGCAAATGTTGTCTTTCAGTCATTAGGTTCCGCCAGACTCACTGAGCACCAATCACATCTGAGACCTGTCATTCCCTTAACAGGAAACTCTACAACAAGAGTCATAAAAACCCAGCC
>NW_011889417.1:30511-32646 GCF_000151845.1 Pteropus vampyrus | reverse complement strand
CAAGAGTCATAAAAACCCAGCCCATTCAGTCACCATCTGCATAGAAAACGTTTCCAACAAAGGTTCAGTTAGTGAAAAATAAGTATATGTATGATGTATAATGTCTACTCTGACTTAATTTCCACCTCTCCCTCTATCCTGTCCAACACCTGAGCACCCGAGACCCACACAGCTATTTCTCATCAAGCCACACATTACAGGTCACATTAAATGTTGTCCTCTTCCTTTCCTCCTAGTTGTGTTTCTTATTTTGTCACGTTATCTCCTACTCTCCTCTTCGTTCTGTTTTCTTCTAGTCTCAGGGGAGATATATGAAAAGGAAGGATATTTTGGGTGTTGAAATAATTTCTAAGTGCATATTTTGTGGAAAATTTAGCTATAAAAATTTTTTAATGGAAACAGGTTATGAAGTTGTTTTCTGTTGAACTTCCATGCTCACGACCACTGTTAACATTCTAACCTCCGTGCCTCTGCTCAGAGAATCATCCTCACAAAGGATTTATACAGTATGGAATCTCTGAGGTGAATAGAGTCACAGAAATGAAAACTTGAGGGGAACTTTACACAAACACTTTTCCTCCTTTCCCCACATTTTCTGTCTATAATTTAACTGGCTCGCATGCTCTCTGGTCTCCTCACTTAGCTGTTCAACCTTCTGGGACTATCAGAGAAAATCATTCCTTGTAAAGCCAACAGTGCCCCCTAGTGGGCCAAAACCATCAACAGCGACTGCTTCACACCACCTAACCCAATAGTCACACAACTCCAACGTCTTTCACTCCTTGTTTCCAGATGAAGGAAATGCAGATGCTCAGAAAACAAAATACGTAATTAGATTAAATGGCTTTTTTTAATGAACAAATTTCTACTTTTAAATTTTCAGTTCATAAAATTTGTGTAATAAAATAATTTTGCAGTTTGTGCTATTTGATTTCTTTGACTTAGTTCGAAATAACTGCATAAACATTTGCTGAAGTTTTACTATAAATGAGGCAATTTGCTAGGTATTAAGAACATATAAAAGGAATGAGGCAGTAGATTACAGGTTACTGGGGAAGACAAAAATATACATAACTATAAGAGAGTTAAAGAGTAAGACCCGGGGAGAAAAAATAATGGTGTAGATGATAGAGGCTCTGTTCATCTCTCTGGCGACCAAATCAAAGTTGTGACAGAAACAAGAAGCAGCAATAAGGAAAAATCCTCTGGGATGAACAAGCCATACAACTGTAGAGAAATCCAAGAAATCGCCCTACAACGACAGAAGGTAGGATGGGGTGAGGACGCAGGGCTACAAGTGGCTGAGTGAGACAGAGGCTGTGGCAGTGGTGGCAGCAGATGCCTCTTAAAGTGACCAGGTCCACAAGCGAATTTTCTCAGTGAGGGACCTGCTCACTCTGAGCACCAGTGCCGATTCGGCTGCACGCTGGGGCACCAGGGACTTATAGGGAGACATTGTCAGAGTGAGGGCCAAGGTGAGAGTTGCTCTGTACAGAAGTGCCGGCGGTATCCATTGTTCCCTGTTGGACTCTCCCCCTCCCAGTGAGCGAACACAGTGCCGCCATAGTCGAGGTGTCATCAAACTCAATAATAGAGGTTGCTCTGCCCAGATAAGTCCCTGAAACCTTGCTTCCCCCAACTCACAGCTCCACCCAAGCCACATCCAGGTAGATCCTCAATGACTCAGATGTTCCTTGCTGAGCAGCTCCTAGATTCACACTGGAGGCAGCTGGCCTTGGTTTCTGGTGTGGCCTTTTGAGGCAACTATAAGCACAGCATCTGTGGATTGCTTGCCGAATCTTAATACGTGGCTCTGGAGGGGTAGAGGCTTGGGCTAAATTTGGCCTGCAGCTGAACCCCTCTCAGGGCTGTGTCACTAGACACCTACTTCACAAATCCACACTAATAAGACCGGGAGGCTTAGGAGCTTTGCTTAGTGCATAGAAACAGATACGTAAAGGCAGCCAAAATGGGAAGGCCAAGAAGCAGAAGCCATATGACAGAACAGAACAGAGATCCAGATATAATGGAGTCAAGTAATCTAACAGATGCAGAGTTCAAAACACTGGTTATAAAGATGCTCAATGAATTTTGGGGACATGTAGAGAACTTCAACAAAGAGATTAAAAAATATA
>NW_011889417.1:29034-29839 GCF_000151845.1 Pteropus vampyrus | reverse complement strand
GATTTCACTTATATGTGGAATCTGAGGAATAAAAAGAACAAACTAATCAAAAACAGACTCACAAATATAGTGGACAATTTGGTGATGTACAGAGGGGAGAGGGGTTGGAGGACTGGAAGAATGGGGTGAAGGGTTAAAGAAGTACAAATTAGTAGCTGATGGATGGTCACAGGGTTGGGGAACACAGCACAGGGAATGCAGTTAGCATTAATACGTTGGCTAGGTGGAGGGTCAGGGGAGGGAGAGAGCAATTGAAAAGATCATTTTACAAACTGTTTAGATCTCTAACCAATGTACTGTATACTTAAAACTAATTTTTTTTTTAAAAAAAAGAAACACACTTTGAAAAAACATACACTTTAATAAATATGTAAGGGAGAAGAGCAGTATTCGATTTAGTGAGGTGATCACTTTGTGAGTCATATAGATCTCTAATCACTATGCTGTACAACTAAAACTAATATATTATTGTATGCCAACTATAATTTTTAAAAAATCATTGAATTTTACAATGTAAATACAAGCAACTAATTGTCTATTATATTTCAATAAAGCCGCAAAAAAATAAAATAAAATAATAAAATGTGCTATAATGTAAACCAAAAGCAAAACAAAACAAAACAAAACAAAAAACATGTGCTTAAAAAAAAAAGAATAAGACCTTAAGAGGAATGAAAACGAAAAGCTGTATGACCCCATAAGAGGGATCAAATACTTGGAGTGGTTGGACAGATCTTATGAAGAAGGTGTCATTTTCTCCTTTCCCCCTTTTTTGATGAGAAGAATAAAGGAGAATATACATAAA
>NW_011889417.1:25659-27647 GCF_000151845.1 Pteropus vampyrus | reverse complement strand
AAAAAAACAAGAGCATGTGGAGCAAAATCAAAATATTAGAACTGAGTTCAAATAATGACAAGAGTTAGAAGTGATCAGAGAAAAATAACTGATATTGAACAAAAGCAAATACATATAATGTATGCCAACCTGTGTTTCCATAAAAATAAAAGGTTTAAATAAATCAAACATAATGAAAAGTAAATGAATCCAAATACATCAGTAATTCAAACATATGTAAAAAGATTATTTGATTGAATTGAAATAAAAAAAAAAAAAACAACTTCCTATATATTGCTTAAGAGACAACCTAAAAGAATACAACCAAGAAAGCTAAGATAGGATGGGATTCCTCTCCTTAGTGCAAAGACTAACACCTCTTCCTTTATCCAACAAACACATCATACCAGCCAAAGAGATATCTCAAAGGAAAGTCAATTTTTCTAAAGGGACAGAAAAGGAGAATTCAAGAGAACAAATTAGTAAACTAAATTAACTTTTCAAATATGCTACCTAATACAGACAGAAATGGTTTTAAAATTAACATTCAGACAGAAAAGAGAATAGAAGGTAGAAAATAAAGAGATGAAATACCATGAAAAAATTAATATTTACAAACAGAAAAAAGTGAAACTGAAAATAAGGACATTTCATACTCTGATATTGTAGGGCTCTGATAAAGAAGCCAAGTGTAAAAAAATAACTTCTATGAATGAATAATATATATATTTGAGGGTCCCCTCAAAACACATCAAAGAAGATGAGAAAGCTCATCAATATTATACATAATCATTTTGTCCATTAGAAATTGAGAAAAATTTAATCAAGGGAAGCCTCAACTGTCTTGTTTGTGAACTTCCCATGTATTTACAGGAAGGGTTCTTACTGAATGAATTGTGTCTCCCCCAAATTCATATGTTGAAACCCTAACTCCAAGTATTTAAGAATATGACTGCGTTTGGAGACAGGGCCTTTAAAGATGAGAAGTACTAAAATGAAATAAGGCCATATGGATCAGTCCGAATCCAACATGACTGGTGTCCTTATAAGAAAAGCAAATTGGGGCATAGACATGCATAGCATAGTGGGAGGATCAAGTGCAGGTACGGTGGGAAGGTGATCAGCTACAAGCCAAGGAGAGAGGCCTCCTTCATCTCGGACTTAGAGTCCAGACTGTGATAAAAACAAATTTATGTTGTTCTTTAAGCCATCTGGTCTATGGCATTTTGTTATGGCAGCCCAAGTAAACTAAGACAAGGGTCAATTTAAATATCTCATTATAAGAAATACATCACAAAAAGCAATCTGAAGTCATAACTATTCACATAAAATTTTAAAGATTTTAAAATTCCCCTTTTATACCCATGTTTTAGAGCATTTGTTTACTACATAAAAGCATCCTTGTCTTAGATATCCCCATAGAAATTGTACTTGGAAGCCTGATTATCCTAGGGACTTTGTTAATATGCTGAAAAGATTGAACATGTATACTGAATATCTTGTGTATTTGATATTAAGTATGAAAGAAAATAGTGAATTGTTTTTCATAAGTTTACCAAATAAGCCTTCCAATATTTTAATAGTCTTTTATGGCAAAGTGTCTCTAAATCTTAAACTAAAGAATCTCTGGACTATCTAATCAGAAACAGTTATAGGTACATGGCTTCTAGATCTTCAGAATTCGAACAAAAAATTACTTAGAATTTTTTATGATAACTGTATATCACAAAGTAAGAGTGAATATGTCAAAGTGTTAGAATGTATAATTTATATTAAAATTTTTTCAAAACAGACAATAAGATAGCATATGCCATTTAAATTGAACTTCAACTCCAAGGAAAATCAATTGTCCTAGTCAAGAAAGCAAATTCCAGGCCAGGGGTGGTCAGCTTGTCTCATAATAGAGAGCTACGACAGAAGAAACTACAACTCAGCAATCTACATCCTGATGCATACCTGAAACTCTGCTAAATAATGTAGTGTGGGTGTTCAGAATGAGTTACCCCAAG
>NW_011889417.1:24178-25609 GCF_000151845.1 Pteropus vampyrus | reverse complement strand
TATAAATTACAACACTATGATAAACTTTTTTGAGCATTCCTCTTTAATCATGTGTGCACATGTTTCTCTAGGAGCAGAGACTAGAAAGAAGCGAAGGAACAAGTCTTGGGTCCAGTAGATGAAATTCACTCCAGGCAAAGGGAAGATCAGGGGCAAAGGCTCTGAGGAAAAATCACATGAATTCATGTTCTGATTATTGTGTTCAATGAGTTTTTTAATTATTTTTTGAAGTACATTGGAACTGTAGTTGATCAGCTTATTTGATGTCTCTCTGAAATTATTATCCTGATATGTTGCTGGTATGTAGTTTGCTTCAACTAGCCACTGAGGTCATTCTAAAAATAATAAAACAGCAAGAGAAAAAGTACACTCAATGAGAAGGAGTGGAATATATAAAAGGAAAAATATTATTGAATAACATGAATCATAAAAAAAATATGGTGGACAGCAGGTACTCAAATAACATGGTTTCGGACAATGTCATTTCATTACAATGTTAGTGAGATGCTAGAGAAACGTAACTCTTGTTTATACAAATTAGCTTATGGTAAAATTTGTTTTGTTATATACAGTTTTACTTAATGTTTCAGAACTTACTGAGGACACTAAACAAAGAATTATTGTATATAAAACATAAGGATACTTGTCATAAAAAAGAAAATTTTATATATCAACAGAGAGAAAAAAGAGAACTTTATCAGTGTAACAGAAGACAAACTACAAAAGAAAATAAAAAAACAAGAGCATGTGGAGCAAAATCAAAATATTAGAACTGAGTTCAAATAATGACAAGAGTTAGAAGTGATCAGAGAAAAATAACTGATATTGAACAAAAGCAAATACATATAATGTATGCCAACCTGTGTTTCCATAAAAATAAAAGGTTTAAATAAATCAAACATAATGAAAAGTAAATGAATCCAAATACATCAGTAATTCAAACATATGTAAAAAGATTATTTGATTGAATTGAAATAAAAAAAAAAAAAACAACTTCCTATATATTGCTTAAGAGACAACCTAAAAGAATACAACCAAGAAAGCTAAGATAGGATGGGATTCCTCTCCTTAGTGCAAAGACTAACACCTCTTCCTTTATCCAACAAACACATCATACCAGCCAAAGAGATATCTCAAAGGAAAGTCAATTTTTCTAAAGGGACAGAAAAGGAGAATTCAAGAGAACAAATTAGTAAACTAAATTAACTTTTCAAATATGCTACCTAATACAGACAGAAATGGTTTTAAAATTAACATTCAGACAGAAAAGAGAATAGAAGGTAGAAAATAAAGAGATGAAATACCATGAAAAAATTAATATTTACAAACAGAAAAAAGTGAAACTGAAAATAAGGACATTTCATACTCTGATATTGTAGGGCTCTGATAAAGAAGCCAAGTGTAAAAAAATAACTTCTATGAATGAATAAT
>NW_011889417.1:22165-24128 GCF_000151845.1 Pteropus vampyrus | reverse complement strand
ACTCCAAGGAAAATCAATTGTCCTAGTCAAGAAAGCAAATTCCAGGCCAGGGGTGGTCAGCTTGTCTCATAATAGAGAGCTACGACAGAAGAAACTACAACTCAGCAATCTACATCCTGATGCATACCTGAAACTCTGCTAAATAACGTAGTGTGGGTGTTCAGAATGAGTTACCCCAAGATGTGTCTCCTTAGTATGTGGATTATTTTGAACTAAAGGCAACTTTAGGCCTGTGATCAAGAGAAACTTCTGCCCCTTACTGAACTACCTAGAAGAACTTAAATTAGGAGCTTTGACTATAATAAGAGATTATCAAAGACAACCACTTTGGTCTATCAACAGGGCACAACAAACTGCTGTATCCTAAACATCTGATCATCTTATCATCCTGCAATGACCCTTTGAAGCCCCCAAGGCACCTTACCTCATCCTTGGCTCAGAAATTCTTTTATACCAATTTTCCCTTTCTGTCTCTGAAACTCTCTTACATATGGGTTCTCTGACTCCATCATGTTTGCGAGGTTCCTAGACATATGTATGTATTAAATTTGATTATATTCTCTTGTTAATGTGTCTCATGTCTATTTGATTAGTAGACCAGCCAAAACAATCTTGAAAGTAGAGGAGAATTTCGTCCTCCCACACAACAGTGAATAGCAGATGTTGGTTTCCTACTGGCAAAAACTAGTGGCATGTTAACTAAAATAATGAATGTTAGATATGGATCTTTAAATAAAAGTATTTAAGATACATGCTTTAACTAATATATTTTAGAGACACACCCTGCTCTTACACAAACAGTATATAAGAATCAAGGGCAAACTATACCCTGCACCTTTATGCATGAGACCGAAGATCAATCCCTAAGATCTCCTGTGTCTAGGCTGTGGTGGATAAGCTGAATGGATTAACAAATTAAGATATATTCATATATTATGATACTAATAAAACGTAATGAGGAACTGATGCACATGAAAACCTTGGTAAATCTTGTTCAGTGAAATAAATCAGGCACAAAAAAGCACCTGGCTTATGATCCCATTGAATTGATGTTTTAAAACACTTAAAACATGAGGGGTTCCAGAAACACAGCAGAGCGAGAGTCGTCCCCAGATCTCTCCCCTTGAAACAACAATAAGCCAAACATCTAAAACAACCAAAAACACCCAAACTGCACACTAACACGTCTGAGCATGGGATCTGTGCATAAGAGCTACCACAAGTCAGAATCCCGGGTGTCGGGTGCTGGACTGAGAGAAATAAAGAAGCTGCCTCTCGCAACCTCCAGAGATCCCTGCAGAGGAAGGGAGGGGAAAAGGTGAGGCAAATTGCCTGAATAGCTGTGCCTGGGAGTACTGTGAGCTCCACGAAGCCAGCAGCAGGACCCAGTCATCAGGGCAGAAAGCAGAGAAGCAAGTCGGGACCTAAGAGAAACAACAGTTGATATTTACTGGCCACGGCTGCAAAACTGAGGCTGAGCAGTAGCACCCAACACTGATACCAATCACAGCAGAGCCCCAGGGGAAGCTAAGCAAACACTGCTGAGACTGTCGCTGACACTCACAGGGACTGAAACTGAGGGTAGCAAGCGTGATTAAATATCTACAAGAAAATTTAAAAAGGCATTATTAAGGCTTTATATAAAGCAGGGATTCAACAAGTTTAGACGTCAGCTACTGGAAATGAAAAGAAAAGCGCCTTCTTTGCAGCAGGCTAAAGAGAGACCTTTATATAATAAATCTTCTCTCTGGAAAAACAGCAAAATACACTTCCATTATTGCACAGGTGGAGAAATATTATGAGCATAAACATCATGAACAACCAAGATGACAAGGCATCTCAGAAAGAAAGAGAAAAATCTCTAGAAAATAAGCTTACAGACATAGAAATATGGACTTAAATGACAGAGAATTCAGGATGGTACTTCTAAAAAAACTCAGTGAGTTCCAAAACAAGTCATATG